>NC_069502.1:908880403-908890403 GCF_027579735.1 Bombina bombina | reverse complement strand
CAGCTTCACTGTCATACATGACAAATCTTTTTTTCTGCATTTTCTATGTATTAATTATAATGCAGACGACACCTTTTGTTGCAAATGGCTTTATTTCTACTCAGAGAGCACATTTCCCAGTAGGATCTTGGCTTAAAAATAACATCATTATCACCATCCTATACTGTAACGAATATAACTTATTCATAACTGCTACAGCACAACGAATCTCACAAGCTTAAAGCAGCTAAATGTCATAACAATGAGTTCTGTGACAATCTTGTGTAGGTGTTGCATGGTTGACCAGGTTGCTTAGGGGGAAAAAATGTAAAAAAAAATGTAATGATGGCCATATGATGCAATGTTCAAAATTAATTACAGCTGTAATTTAACCCCTATACTGTCCGGAATATATATAAAAGTGATTTAACCCTTGATTGGCAAGAAAGCAGATGACAATCCAGGAAGTGAATTACTAGCGAATTTAAACCAGATTGCATGGAAACATATTCACAAGGATTTAACCCCTGACTGGTCAGAAACTCCTATACAGCAGGGATTTAACCCCTAACCTGTAAGAAGAAAGGAGATTACTGAGCCTAGCAGAAGCGTGATGCAGAGTTTTTTTAAAGTGCCATTGTACACAGTGAAACTAAAAAGTATTGTATTACAATGGTGCTCTGGCCTTCTTACAATTTAGTAAATCTGTCCTTTCAGGAAACCTCAAAACCATGAGTCCTAACCGAAAAGCAGCGCCACTTGTGAGATGGTCAGAGAATGACGCTGGCAGCAACTTCTGTTCAGGGAACCCATTTGCAGGCTGTTTTATACACATATTGCTGTTTTTCACAACAAGAAGTTGCCCATTTATGCCTTTTGTTATATTTTATATATTTATATTTTCTGGACCCCTTTTTCAATGATAGAAACAGAAAAAAAAAAAAAAAAAGATTCTTACCTAATAAGACATTCTAAAGGTCATATCAAGTAAGCCACTTTGTTCTTAACAAATACCTAAACTAGAGTTTACAGTCTAGTCAAAAATAAAATTTCATGATTCACATGTACTATTAGCATCAATTTTGCTTTGTTCTCTTGGTATTCTTAGTTTAAAACTAAACCTAGGAGGCTCATATGCTAAAGTATTAGCCCTTGAAGGCCGCCTCGTATTTGAATGCATTTTGACAACTAGAGGGCATTAGTTAATGTGTGCTATATAGATAACATTATGCTTATTCCCATGGAGTTACCTAGGAGTCAGCACTGATTGGCTAAAATGCAAGTCTGTTAAAAAAAAAAAAACTGAAATAAAGGGGCAGTCTGCAGAGGCTTAGATACAAGGTAATCACATACGTAAAAAGTATATTAATATAACTGTGTTAGTTATCCAAACTAGGGAATGGGTAATAAAGGGATTATCTATCTTTTTTAACAATAACAATTCTGCTGTAGACTGTCTATTTAATAAACAGAATCTGTTAAATCCATAACCTGATGAACGTTACCTATTTACCAAACAAATGTACAGTATATACTGGCATCGTATTATAATAATTTACAAGTTGAATATATTGGATTCATAAATATCGTTGGGATTTTTTCCCCCAGAAATACTTTAGCCTGGATTTTAAATTGTAAGGCGACTGAAGCTTTTAAACAATCCTTCCAAAAACCTCGAAACCCTGAGTCGTACCCTGAAAAGCACAGAGCTATTGGAAACGCTACTTTTAAGATGGCTGGGAACAGACTGAGGCTGGCAGCAATGTGTACAAACAAAGGTACAGTATATACTGGCAACACAATATATAATACTTTACAGGCAGAATATCTATATATCTAATATCTATTAATATTTGTTTCCAGAAATACTTCATCCTGAATTCCAAATCGCAAAACGACTGAACAGTTAAGTAAAAACCTAGTTGCAAATCGCATTCTCCACAGACATATTAAAGCCGGCCACCTGTTCAGTAGCATGGAACTGCTCATTAAATGCTCAATCATTTGGCTGCAGACATTGCAATTATTATTATTTTTAAATTGTTCACTTTCCATTCAAAAAAATATACAGAATCAACATCCAGAAATTCAAGATACGCAGGTAGTGAACTTGTCTGCCTAGGATTGCAAAGTAAGCATTTGGTGCACATATTTATCATTGCGCGAGTGGACGCTAATGTAACGCCACCCCCTGCTCTTACATAACCATTCCCGAGAGAGCAGGGCTTGTCTATCATGTTAGACAGATTAGTCTGGGGTAATTCTAATCTGCCACTTCTGAGGTGGCAAAAAGGGTTTAGGAAGCAGCGGTCTAGGCTGCTGCTTCATAAATATTGGTACTTCTATTATCTCATTTGCTTCATTCTCTTGGTATTTTTTGTTGAAGAAACAGCAATGAACTACTGGGAGCTAGCTGGACACATTTAATGAGTGAATGACAAGAGGTATATATATGCAGCCACCAATAAGCAGCTTGTGTGTCTACCTAGGTATCCTTTTTAACAAAGGATACCAAGAGAACAAAACAAACATTAACATAATAGCACTAAACTTCAAAGTTGTTTGAAATCTCATGCTCTTTCTAAAGCATGCTAGAAAAAAAATGGGTTTCATGTCCCTTTAACTCTGCCATGTCCTTTTTATTAATCTTTTTATCAAATGTACCCCAATATTTCAGAAACCACTTTTCTAACATTTTAAAAGGCAAATGCTGTACAAGAAAAACACAAGCATGTGTTACAAATTAGTAGAGACTATATATGCTGCCCCAGTAAAACAGTTTCCTCCATATTTCAGACACAAAAAATATACATTTCAAGGAAGGGGAAGTCAGATAAAGTGCTAAACAGGATATAGATTACTGTACATGAATGAAAGAGACAAAGTCCCTTAATCAAAGTCAAGTGACATTGTCAACTTGCAGCAAGATCTACTTGAAAAATTCAAGCCGCTATTAAAAAACCAAGTGGTCCTCCAGTCTGATATATATTGCTTGTTGGCGGATGTGTAAAATGTTGCAGGGAAATACAGATTCTTGCATTATTTCATGTCTCAGGCAATCATGCTGGCTTGGAATGCCATTCAAAAAGCAAGCAAAATATAAAATGATGCTTGTATTCATACTGCAAATCATTGCCACTTACTTGCTGCGAGCACCAATGTGAGCAATGGAGAAAACAGAGCCAGAGAGCACGGGGGGGGGGGGGGGGGTTGTATATGCATCATTTTATTTTTGGTCCAGCTAAAATTGAATCCTTCTGTCTGTAGACATACAGGATACCTTAATTTACAGAAAGAAATGCTTACATTTAATACACACACACACACAAAACACAATTTTTCTGCTTGCTTTTTCTTTTTTGAAAGCTTGTTGCCATACACACAAATAGGCCGCGTCTTTTTTTTTTCTCCATTTCTTTTTGAATACGCATGAAAATACACTGTGGATTAAAGCGAACACACTAGAAAATACATGACGTGTCTGCTGCCCTGTATGTATGTATACACACACACACACATATATATATATATCTTTGTTTTATCCCTTGCTGTATGCATAGCGAACAAAACAGAGAAAAAACCTGAAAATTACCATTTTAGTACCTATTTCTCCGACCTGCTACTGAGAATGTGATTTCTTCTTCCCCGTCTCGATTACATTGCTTTATCTAGAACAAGTACTGCTGTACTGACATTTTCAGTATAGGTATTGTTGTCAGACAAAATCAGCTATTTCAAATGACAAAATAAAAAGGTAAAAGATATATTTGTAAATAATTTAATACACCTGGTGCACGTTGGCAAAGAACGCCATCTTAATACCATCTGCCATCTTGGAGCTTAGGTATTCTAGTACTCTGTGACAGAAGGCCGCACTTTCATTGTGGTTGCTGGCTTTTTGACGGCTGTATTGTACGCTTCAGATTAGTGTGGCATGATACAGTCAGGAACTTTATATTTTTGCAGTGGCTGCATTGCTCTAAATTATTCAGAAGGGTTTTATTATATATGGTATATATATATTTTTAAATGTGTATATAAAAACTGCAAAAGTGTAAAACTTCACACTCTTTATTTTATGTGCTAACCAGAAGATACAGCTGAGAAAAAAGCCGGCAACAGCACTGATCAGTGAATGTTCACCACTTTTGTCACAGGATGCAAGAATATATACGTTCCATTATGGTGGCCCCCAATATGAATATATGGAGCTTCACCAACCGGCACATGTAAAGGGTTAAAACAAAGTATTGGCTATGAAGAAAACTCTAGACACAGGAGGAAAACTATAATACGGTGAGTATTAACCATTTTGCTGAAGTTGTGTCCAGCAGTTTAATGACCCTTTAACCTAAGGCAGTGATGGGGAACCTTGGCAATCCAGATGTTTCAGAACTATATTTCCCATGATGCTTAGGCACTATACAGTCCAGTCAAACATCATGGGAAATGTAGTTCTGAAACATCTGGAGTTCTAAAGTTCACCATCACTGACTTAGTTTGACCAGATTCACAAGCCGCCCACACCCCTGCTCCGAATCAGACACCACCAAAAGAGGTGAGCAGATTTCTCCTGCCTCCCTTTACACATGTGCACCTCCGCAGAATGCAGGGAACTGTAGTTCCCAGGGTGAAAAGCTGCTAACAGCTGCATACATTGCATGCCACAGTGATGTGGTGGACATAAAAATAATCAGCGCTAGGTTTGCGCATATATATATAAAAAAATGCAATAAGTAAACAGTCATGAGAAAAAAATTGGGACATCCCTTCAGAGTTTTGTGGACAAAGGAACAGTGTGGTAATAAAATAGGACAATTCAATAAAAAAAGGAAAAGAAAGAACCTCCTAGGTTTAATGTAATAGAACAAACACATAAATTATGCTTACCAGATAATTTCCTTTCCTTCTGTATGAGGAGAGTCCACTGCTTCATTGCTTACTTGTGGGAAATACAGAACCTGGCCACCAGGAGGAGGCAAAGACACCCCAAACAAAGGCTTAAATATATCCCCCACTTCCCTCATATCCCAGTCATCATCCAAAGCAAAAACGTCAAACTTGTAAAATTTAGAAAAGGTATGTAAGGAGGACCAGGTAGCCGCCCTACAAATCTGATCCACAGAGGCCTCATTCTTGAAGGCCCAAGAGGAAGCCACTGCTCTAGTTGAATGAGCCTTAATCCTCTGAGGAGGCTTATGTCCCGCTATCTCATAAGCTAAGTGAATAATGCGCCTCAACCAAAAAGATAAGTAAGTGGACGAGGCCTTCTGCCCCCTAAGCTTCTAAGAATAGACAACAAGCAAAGAAGAAGTCTGTCTAAACTCCTTCATAGCCTAAAGATAGAACTTCAAGGCCCAAACCACATCCAAATTACGAAGTAATCGTTCCTTCGAAGAAGAAGGATTAGGACAAAAGGAAGGAACCACAATCTCCTGATTGATGTTGCGATCTGAAACGATCTTAGGAAGAAAACCTAACCCAGTACGAAGAACAGCGTTATCAGCATGAAATACTAGATAAGGATTCTCACATTGCAATAGCCAGTAGAAAAATAACCTTCTAAGACAGTAATTTAATGTCAACTACATGCATAGGCTCAAAAGAAGCCTTCTGCAAAACTAACTTTAAGAACAAGATTTAAACTCCAAAGAGGAGCGCTAGATCTAAACACAGGCCTGATTCTAGTCAGAGCCTGAACAAAGGACTGAACATCTGGAAGCTCAGCGAGCCTCTTGTGCAGTAAAACAGATAGGGCCGAAATCTGTCCCTTAAGGGAGCTAGCAGAAAGGCCCTTCTCCAGACCATCCTGGAGAAAGGAAAGAATCCTGGAAACCCTGATCTTATGCCAGTGGAATCCACACTCTTCACACCAGAATAAGTTGGTTCTCCACACCTTATGATATATGCGACAAGTAACTGGCTTACGAGCTAGGACTAAGCGTTCAATCTCCACGCAGTCAGCCTCAGAGAATCTAGATTTTGATGAACAAAGGGACCTTGTTCTAGCAGATCCCTGCGACAAGGTAACTTCCATGGAGGAGATGACGACATCCCTACTAGATCCGCGAACAACATCCTTTATGGCCACGATGGAGCAAGGAGCAATCAGTATCACTGATGCCCGATCCTGCTTGATGCGGGCCACTACTCGAGGAAGGAGAGGTAATGGCGGAAAAGGTATATTAGACTGAACCTCCAAGGCTCTGCTAATGCATCTATTAGCTCCGCCTGAGGATCCCTGGATCTCGAACCATACCTGGGTAGCTTGGTATTGAGATGGGACGCCATGAGATCTATCTCCGGAGTCCCCTACCTGTTGCATATCTCTGAAAACACTTTGGGATGGAGAGATCATTCCCCCGGATGAAAGGATTGTCTGCTGAGAAAATCCGCTTCCTAGTTGTCACACCCGGAATGTGGATCGCTGACAGCGAACGGTTGTGGGCCTCCGCCCACTCCAGAATCCGAGATACCTCCCTCATTGCTAGGGAGCTCCTCGTTCCTCCCTGGTGGTTGATGTAAGCCACCGAGATTAGATTGTCTGTGAAGAAAGGCAGAAAATGACTGGGATATGAGGGAAGTGGGGGAGGTATTTAAGCCTTTGGCTGGGGTGTCTTTGCCTCCTCCTGGTGGCCAGGTTCTGTATTTCCCACAAGTAAGGAATGAAGCCATGGACTCTCTTCATATTAGAAAGGAAAAATAGATTTTATATATATATATATATATATATCTCAAATGAGTAGTTCAGCAGCTGACCTACTATCCACAAAAGATCAATTCCTGGATCATTAGGAACCGTGGATTATGTATTCTGAAGCCAAACAGAGGGCTTCTACTTAGGAACTGAACTCAAAGAGGTTAAATATAGATTGAGATATATTTACACCTTATGCTACAAATGTCCATAGCCTTAAAGTTACTTGTAGTTGAATAACAACAATGCTAGATTGTATAATAAAATATGTGTGTACAAAAGATATTTCAGGAAGAGATGCACTTTATTATTCATGAAATGTATTACATTTGCATATTTGTAATGCTACTTATTGTGTTGTATATTTTCTTTTTTCTGTTATGTATTATTACATAAAAATTCAATAAAATACTATCATAAAAAAAGAAAAAAGAATAAAGGGATGTCCGGTCACCCTACTTTAACCTCTCAAGTAGTGAATAATTTAACGTATTGACTGTTTAAGAAAAGAGTTTCATTAAGATCAAATACACATATATAACTAGAAAAAAAACAAAAAATAAAACAGTCAACCTTCCTTCCAGAGTAACATTTTATAGATATGAAGCTTTCAATGTGCAATTTAATTTGAGGACCCCAGGGGAATCTGCCCTTTATCAGACAGACAGCAATGCTCCATCTGCAGGCCTGACATGTGCCTACATATTGTATGTGCAGGGAAGTATTATGTTAGAATTCTGCGCTTTCTGAATGTGATTAAACCACAGAGCGTTTTAAAACATGAGCGTAATTTTAGCAGAGTGCAGCGTATAAGATTAGTAGCCTCACCAACTGTGCAATATCAAGGAAATAACTGGAAAGTGTCTCCTTATCTGTTTGCCATTTGCAGTAAACTCTTATTAGACTACAGAGGATAACAAAATGACCTAGTGCAGAACTCTGATTTGTCACAGACATTTAGGTCACTATTAACAGTATGATCATCACCATTTAGCCAAAGGGTATACTTGTATTTATAAGTTAAAGAAAAAAATATGTGCTACACTTTCAATAGATAGTTTATTTTCGGTAAACACATTTTCTATAATCACCAGGTTTCTAGTTTGATGAAACAGAACACGACTGTTATTTTTTTTTTTTATAAAAAGAGGGTCAAATTAATATAATTACATAGCCTAAAGCTGATATGGCAACCTGATAAAATGTTATTCAAGAATGTCTAAGGACAGCAGTTGGGAATGTTACTGTTTAATAGTGCTATGGCATATTGAGATGATGCAAATTGCTGTACTGAACAATTTACTCTATTCTTTTTCAAACAGGCACCAGGCTGACTTAAAGGGATTCTAAACCCAAATTTGTTATTTAATGATTAATATACAGCATATCATTTTAAGTAACTTTCTAATTTTCTCCTATTATCAATTTGTCTTCGTTTTCTTGCTATCTTTATTTAAAAAGCAGGAATGAAAAGCTTAGAGGCCAGACAGTTTTTGGTTCAGAACCTAAATGTAGCCACCAATAAGCAAGCGCTATCCAGGGTGCTGAACCTAAAATGGACGGGCTCCTAAGCTTTACATTCCTGCTTCTTAAATAAAGATAGCAAGAGAACAAAAAAAATCATAATAGGAATAAATTAGAAAGTTGCTTAAAATTGCATGCTCTACGTTTATTTCTCTTAACTTTTGGGCCCATGTACGCTACTCACTCATTATACAAGAACATTCAGCCGACGGCAGATACGATCCAGAGTGTTCTCTTATAATCAGTGCCTTGGCCGCCGCAACCGCCTCTGGGAACATAACCATGGGTCCCACCCCACAACGTTCTTTAAACACATTCCCCTCCCCATACATATCCTATTACATTCCCCAGAAATATAATTAAAAGATAATATATTATAAAAATAATAAATATGTAAGTCAATATATTATAAAATAAAAATATAAGCTAATATAATTGTTTTATGTTTGTGTTTTTTGTAATATTTTAAATAAAGATTCACTCTAGGTCACGACAGAGTGAGGCTGTGATGGCTCGATGCGGAGTGGAGCGTGAGTAGAATCGGACACATTTGGCCGCTGCCGGACTGTTATCCGATAGACATTTGTCTGTTGGATTATTATCCGTCAGACAATTGTCCGTCGGATAACAATCCGGCCACGGGTTCAGTCTATCAACTGAATAAATGTAGTGAAACCAAAATGATGATTTCAGAATACTTTATTCAAAGTTTTTATTTGTGCTCTGAACTTTGAATTTGATTTTTAACTTGTTCATTGTTAGTGTGTTTTTGGATGTTCAGTCAATCATAAACACTTTTAACGCAAGCGGGTTTGTGTACCTATTACAAGTTGAAAGTAAAATGTTTGCATGCAAGAGAAACCCGCTACACGCTAATTTCCGGACTTCAGATATAACGACCCCACTAACGCATTCGCCCCACAGACTTTAGTGGAGCGTGTTATGGAAAAACTTGACACCATGTTAGACAAAGTGTGCTCAACCCGACGTGAGTTATTCATATTTCACATTCCAATGTTCTTCGAATTGAAGAAAATGTTTTTGATATTTAAATATAAATATATATATAAATAATTGTATACAGCAGCAGATATATATGTTTGCTCCAAAGCGTCACCTGTAATAAAGTTCTATCACCACATTTACAAGCCCAGTAAGTGTGGATTCTACTTTGATTGTATAATGATATTTGTTTCCTGGCACCCTGGTGGATCTTTATTGAGGTGTGAGATCTTGCTTATCTTGACTCACGCAAACAATAGTGCACCACTTGTAATCTGGCCCGATATGTTTAAACCACCATTTAGGGATTAAACACACATTTATATGCATGCAATTGTGAAAAAACAAATGCTCTAACACATTAGAGAATGTTCTTTTTGCACTTCTATGTAACTTTAAAGGGATAGGAAAGTCAAAATTAAACTTGCATGATTCAGATAAAACATGTCATTTTCTATTTTCAAATTTACTTTGTTCTCTTAGTATCCCTTGTTAAAAAAAAGAATACGCACATATCATACACTAGTGGGAACTAGCTGCTGATTGGTGTCAGCACACATTTGTCTCTTGTGATTGGCTAACTAGATGTGTTCATCTAGCTGCCAGTAGTGGAATCCTGATGCTTCATCAAAAGATTACAAGAAAATGAAGTAAATTTGATGATAAAAGTAAATTGTTCTATCCAAATCATGAAGGGAATTGTGGGGTTTCCTGTTCCTTTAAAGTGAAGGTAAACTTGAGAGTACTCGCTGAAGTCATAGGGGCCGATTTATCAAGCTCCATATGGCTCGCCGGAAA
>NC_069502.1:908807903-908875403 GCF_027579735.1 Bombina bombina | reverse complement strand
ACCCACGCTTAGATCAAATCAAGCGTTCAATCTCCAAGCAGTCAGCTTCAGAGAAACGAGATTTGGATGAAGGAAGGGCCCCTGAAGAAGAAGGTCCTTCCTTAAGGGAAGACTCCAAGGTGGAAAAGATGACATCTCCACCAGATCTGCATTCCAAATCCTGCAAGGCCACGCCGGAGCAATGAGAATCACTGACGTCCTCTCTTATCTGATCCGAGCAATGACCCGAGGAAGAAGATCAAACGGAGGAAAACGTATGCCAGACTGAACTTCCAAGGAACTGCTAGAGCATCTATCAGGACAGCCTGAGGATCCCTTGATCTTGATCCGTACCTCGGGAGCTTGGCATTCTGATGAGATGCCATGAGGTCCAACTCCGGTAGTCCCCTATGAGAATCAAACTGGAAAACACCTCCGGATGAAGTTCCCATTCCCCCGGATGAAAAGTCTGTCTGCTCAGAAAATCTGCCTCCCAATTGTCCATCCCTGGGATGTGGATCGCAGACAGACAGCAATTGTGAGCCTCCGCCCACTGAATAATTTTGGCCACCTCTGTCATGGCCAAGGAACTATGAGTTCCTCCCTGATGATTGATGTAAGCCACTGACTTTATATTGTCTGAAATCTGATAAACTGGGTTGAAGCTAGCTGAGGCCAGGCCAGAAGAGCATTGAAGATTGCCCTCAGCTCTAGAACATTTATGGGAAGAAACGACTCCTCCCAAGACCAAAGACCCTGAGCCTTCAATGGGCCCCAAACAGCTCCCCAACCCAACAGACTGGCATGCATGGTCATGATCACCCAGGTAGGCCTGCCAAAACAGGATCCCTGAGAGAGAAGATCTTGAGACAACCACCACGGAAGAGGATCTCTTGCAGCCTGATCTAGAACAATCTTTGGAGACAGATCTGTATAATCCCCGTTCCACTGACTGAGCATGCATAACTGCAGAGGCCAGAGATGGAACCGAGCAAACGGAATGATGTCCATGACTGAAACCATCAGACCAATAACCTCCATACACTGAGCCACAGACGGCCGAGGAGAGGACTGAAGAACAAGGCATGAATTGAACATTTTTGACTTCCTTGCTTCTGTCAAAAAAAAATCTTCATTTCTAGAGAATCTATAATGGTTCCCAAGAAAACCACCCTTGTAGCCGGAATCAAGGAACTTTTTCCTAAATTCACCTTCCAACCGTGGGAGCGCAGAAAAGACAACAACTCTGTGTGGGAGCTTTCTTGTTGAAAAGATGGCGCTTGAACTAGAATGTCGTCCAGATAAGGAGCTACCGCAACCCCCTTCAGCCTGAGCACTGCCAGTAACGCACCCAGGACCTTTGAGAACACCCTGGGAGCTGTTGCAATACTAAAAGGAAGAGCCACAAACTGAAAATGCTTGTCTAGGAAAGCAAATCTCAGAAATTTGTGATGTTCCTTGTGAATAGGAATATGCAGATATGCATCCGTCAGATCTACTGTAGTCATGAATTGACCCTCTTGAACCAGAGGATGAATTGACCGAATAGTTTCCATCTTGAAAGATGGAACTCTGAAATATTTGTTTACGCTCTTGAGATCTAGAATAGGTCTGAAGGTTCCCTCCTTTTTGGGAACGATGAACAGATTGGAATAGAAACCCAGACCCTGCTCCAGAACTGGAACAGGAACTATCACTCCCATGTCGGAAAGATCCTGCACACAGCGTAAGAACGCCTCCCTCTTTATCTGGTCTACAGATAACCTGGAGAGAAGAAACCTTCTCCTGGGAGGAAAAGTCTTGAACTCTAGCTTGTATCCCTGGGACACGTCTACCACCTGTTTGGAACATCCCGAGCCCAAGCTTGAGCGAACAAAGAAAGTTTGCCCCCCACAAGATCCTCCCCGGGATCGGGGGTAGACCCTTCATGCTGACTTTGAGTCAGCAACGGGCTTCTTAGATTGTTTCCCCGTGCTCCAGGACTGATTAGACCTCCAAGAGGGCTTGGACTGATCCTGTTTGGAAGAGGAGGAGGAAGGTTTACCAGAGAAGTTACGAAAGGAACGTAAATTACTCTGATGACTCTTCTGTTTATTGTTCTTATCCTGAGGGAGAGAATGATACTTCCCTCCCGTAATATCCGAAATAATCTCAGCCAAACCTGGCCCAAACACGGTCTTAGTAAGCAAAAAAAGAGAAGCGTATTGTTGCAAACATAAGCTGAGTTAGCAATTAGTCTTTTTTCCTTTTTTTCCAAAGCTGCAGAGTTGATAAAGCTGCAGAATAGAGGCGAGAAGAAAGGACAAGAAAGCTCCTTTTACAAACAAGACAAAGTTCAATTTGGCAAGATGTTTACTAATACTTACACCGGATGCCAGTGGTGAATCCCTGTATGTGATGTCGGTCCGGGCGGCAACTCCTGAGCAGTCCTATACCTTTGTGGAGGGATGAAAACAAACTCAGAACAAAGTTGCGGCTCTCGATTCAGTAGGGCTACGGAAGCCCAAGTAGTCCACAATAGTCCAGCAAAGAGTAGTGCGTTTCGGCTGTACGCAGCCTTTCTCAAACTCAGTTTGAAAATGAAAATGAAGGTTCTGAATCAAAAAGCCTATCCCTGTAATGTAATGTGTTCTCAATACTTGAGGAACAAAAAGGAATAGGTGGCTCCACATTGCATCTAAGCATAGTGCAAGTAACAGCTTGCAAGTACTCTTGGTCCATCTTACCAAAAATCAAAATAAATAAATACATTTTGCAAGAAAAAAAAAACTACAGAAACAAATGTCCCAAAAAAAAAAGTTACTGTCCCAAAAAAAAAACGTTAACAATAAGAGCCCTATAATAAAACTCACCCAGAGCCCTTATTAGACACCTCTACACCTCAACAAGCCTTGCTGATGTGCCTAAACTAACCTCCTACCGACCGGAGTATATACAGACTCCCAAACGGACCGGACTTCATTTCTCACAATGACCGCTCCAACGTAGCAGCAGAGCAGCAGCGGAACAAACCTCTCACTCCACATCAAAGAAACACTGAGAGAAAAGAGCACGCAACACTTGCGCCAAACTGACTCCGCCCATCGTTGGCGCCTACAGCAAAGAAAAACTGCAAACCCGAAGTCTCAATGCAGTACACAGCCGCTCCAAAGTAAAAACAGCATACGTTGAAGAGCCACAACAAGGAGTGAAAAGTTAACACTCCCATAAAACAGAGCCATCCAAATCCTCTACAGTGCCCCACAATACTGCCATAAAAATAAAAAACCTGCACACAAGCAAGAATAAAAAATTAACCCAATAAGTGCCAAACTTTCTGACCCTCAGAAAATAAAAACAGCACTTACCTCCATTACAATCTGCCCAGCAGCAGGGCAGCTCACAAAGTTTGAAAGGTAACACTCCTTACATGGACCTGTGGGAAACAAAAAAGACTGAGTAAACCTACACAGGCTTTTGAAAGAAGGGCAGCACAAACTACTTGGGAGGCGCAGAGGGGATTATACCCACCAAGTTCCCAATGCTTAAAAGCCACCACTGCTCTACTGAAGAGACTGACATGGACTATGGCTACACCCCAAGAAAACAAAGCAAACCTGCTCTGCTTAAAAAATAACAAACTCTTGATTGTAGAATCAGACACCTAACTTTACCCCTCCTTGCAACTGATACAAGCAAAGAGAATGACTGGGGGTTGTGGGTAAGAAAAATGACCGAATATTAAATGCATATCTTAAAAAAAATTAAAAAAAATTAAAATAAAAAAAAATGGTATAAAACTAGAAACAGGGGAATTTTATTGAAAAATACAAAAAAATTTTTGTTTGTGACAAATTTCGAATGTTTGGGCAAAATTCAATCAACTCATTTGAATTTTCAAAAGTTTATGAACATCAATTTAATCATTTGATTATTACTTATTTTTTCCAAATTTTAATACAGTAGTTTAAATTGCAATGATATTTTTTAAATTAATTGGATTAAGTAATGCTAATTTTAAGCAAATACGGTACTAATGCATTTCCCTTTGAATGTCCATTGTTAAGACCTTTGCGACCTTAGGACGTTCCATGCCGTGTTAACTGCGCTGGGCTTTAGCGCCGTTATGACGGCATGGAACGTCCTTGCCATTTGGCTGTACGGAGGCCAACGGCGCTTCCTGAATGGGATCGTGGCCTGGAGGGAATGCCTAGCATCATAGGAATGCCTGGCATTAGCTTTACTTCAGAGACACATGCATTAGCTTTACTTCAGAGACACATGTATCTGATATTAACTTTCTTGACATGTCATTGAGGGGGGACCCAGGAAAGGGTATAGAAACTCAAGTCTACCGTAAGCCGATTTCGGGTAACTCTCTCCTTCATGTCTCCAGTTGCCACCCCAAAGTGTATTCAATGGTGTAGCAAAAGGTAAATTCATACGCCTCAAGAGGAATTGCACAAACGAGGAAGAGTATGAAAAACAAGCTGATGACCTTACTGAAAGACTGAAGGAGAGAGGTTACAAAATGTCATCTATCCTGAAGGCCAGGAGAACAGTCAAAACTATGGACAGAAAGAATCTCCTAAACAGGGTTAGTGGCCAGAAAGATAGAATTGGAAACGGCAAGGATAAGGTTGTGTTTATTACTGAATACTCTCAACAGTACTCCCAAATATATGGAATTATCAAGAAGTATTTTTCCCTCATCTCTGCAGATGATGGCCTACAAAAGGTCGCAGAGGGAGGTATCAGATTTGCATATAAAAGAGGCAGAATAGTGGGGAACATAGTGGCATCCACTGGACTGAAGACTAGAGCAGTAGATAATTAATCCTGGTTCAGATGGAATGGGATGTACCGCTGTAACAATTTAAACTGCGTAGCCTGTGCAAAGGCACAAATTGGTGGTTCATTTAGATCTTTGGCTAGAGGGGAGACATTTCAGATCAAATCTTGCCTGAATTGCAGGTTGACATATATTGTATATGTTATTTCCTGTATCCACTGTGGACTCTAATATGTGGGTCTCTGCACTAGGGAAGCCCGGGTCAGGATTAAAGAACACCTGGCGGACATTAGGGCAGGTATCCTTACCACTCCACTCAATTTTTCTAGATTCCACAACAAGGATGTGAATGGCTTTAAATGGAATCTAATAGAAAGAGTACTCCCAGGCAGGGCTGGGGGTAACAGGTCCAAAAAATTGGGAGAAAGAGAGGCCTTCTGGATATATTTGACCTTATAAATTTTTGGTAGGGTCCTAACAATTTAGAAGCTTACCCGGATCCACTAAACTGGATTGGGTCTAGCTATATAGGTACATTCTGGGGCAACTGGAGTCACGCAATTAACCTACAATTTTCCATTATAAGTTTGGTATACATCTTCTTTAGCCATTGAATTCCACCCAAGGGTATACCTTTAAGGTCAAAGTGTGTATTTAGTGAACATACCACATTGGAATAATAAGGTTCCAGACCCAACATCACATTATATAAAATAACATTTTCTTTACCAACATTGAGATAACTTGGTATACCAGGCTATAGTACTTTAGTCTTTTGGTTTTTAGATTTTAGAGCTCACTTCACTTTGAAGCAGTGGTAGATCTTACCTAAGTACCCCATTAGAGCATGGTCTGAGACACTATAGATAGATTTCTACACAAGGTAGTCCAAGTGTCAAAGTACATTTAATTAGTCTTAACCTAATAAATGGGGTCTTTGGTTACAACGACCTGTGGTGTTGGCTTTGGGGCGCAGACTACAGTGCAGACAATGGAGTCTTGGTTGGCTTTACTCTATGTGCATGAATGTGCATGAATTCATCACGTTGTGAGTTTAACATTTTGTGGTGGTCTGTGCCCCTTGGCTAAAATACCCACTGATAGATCTGTCCATATATAATAGGCTTGTATATTCCGACAACGGAGGGGTTAAATCTGTTTAAGCCTTTGAGCTAGTTAATAACCAGTCCCTTCAGAGAGGAGGGCACTGTTTAAACAGAGTGAACCTGATTGGATTTAGTCCTTGAAGGTGTGTACCTCCTATCCAATCAGTAAGCTTAGATTTGTTTTTAAGTTGCTAGTGTGAATCATTTTTTACATAGGGCTTTAGAGTACGGCGTCACGCTGAAACATGTCAGCCTAGCAATTTGTCTAAACCCTTTTAACCCTGTTTCACCAGGGTTGTTTGTATAACCCGTTCGTTTTTACGATATATAACAATAAAGAGGACTTTTAACACCCGCTGCTTGTCTGGTGCTCCTCATATTTTGTTTGTTTCATATCATAGGGATGTCCCCTTGACCCGATCCCATTATTGAAATCTCAGATTGAATCATTTAAATTTGTTTATATTGGAACATTGTTCCGATGTAGACAAATTAGCCTGGACATGAAAGGGTTAAATCAAAATTAAACCAGCATTCGATTTGATAACACACATTTGATTACTGTGTTATATTAGAAAATGTTAATGTATACATTTGATTTAATTGCTAGCATTCCAAAACAAATGTAACATTCACAAATGAAAATAATATTTGTTTAAAGGGACATTATAGTAATTTTTTTTAACCAAATACGGTTGTATAGTGCATCACTAATTTAAAAAGTTTGCTATGTACATTAATTAAATATTTTATACAGTTTTAGACATATTTTATTTAAAATGTATATTAATTACACTGCTCCCCAAAAACAACGATATCTAACTCCAATAAAACACTGAGTCGCACGACCGACCTGTATTTTGGAGCATGCGCACATCAGTGATTCTGCAGCCTCTTCCCTGCTGTCTGTGTGAGTTCAGGCTACAGCATTATTCACACTTGTCCATCTAACTCAGATCCGGTATAGAAAGGCTTCTGAATTTCACAAGTCTAAATAGGTTCACAGTGACGTATGTGGCCAGGTATGTGATGACGCTGGCACGCATGCGCATTAGGGCCAAAATGTGTACAACAGCTGATGTAACGTCACAGGAAGTGATGTGGTTCGCTCCCTTAACAGAACACCGGCCTCTCCGTGCAGGTGCACGTTGGACCGCTCTGCCCACGGTTGCTATAGCAACCAACAAGCCATCACTCAGAGCTCATAACGCTCTGTATAAAAGAAGCAGTGGAAGAGTGTACGTGTGCATCCACATGACTATATGTTCTACTAAACAAACACTATTTATTTTCACAATCCCTATCTCTAGTATAAACCTATTCCTATATCCAAAAGAACAAATAAGAATGTATATTATGCAAGACGGTGAAAACCAAAGTTTCTTTAGTACAATCTTCAAAGTATAACAATAATAAGTATGTTGAAAAAAAGGGGGGTTCCTGGTTGTTAAACCAAGGGGGCGAGGGTTAGTGAACACTCATCTAATATCCCTCTTAAAATAATATATACTGTATGTATAAGGGGGCAGTGCCTAGTGTCATATAAGTAATTTAATAAGGAGAAAAAGAAAAGAAACACTATTATGGCACACTAAAATCTATAGGTGGATGAGATGATCAATCAAAGAGGGAGGGGGTGAGGACCAGAATGAATAGTTAAAACATAACTTTTATTAAAAGTATATTGCATAAAAATTAATGATGGGGGATGAAGAAAAACACATAACTTTTAAAAAATTAGTAGCATCTAAAACAAACATAGAGAACTGCCCCCTGTGTGTGTTAGCCTACAAATTATCCTAACACGGCATAAGTAAGGAGAAAAAAAAAACAAATATCAGTAATAGTGCCTTACAGAAAATGCTTAGCGAACGTAGCTAAAAGGGCTAAGGTAGCAACGAAATACAGCCTGGAAAAAATAGATCAGTTTATACCACAACCAAAGCGGATGTAGATTACCAATTAATACCACTAGTATTATAATAGGGCTAAGCAAATTAATGCTAAGTCATTACAAAAGCAATGAAGTGCAGCCTAGGGGACTAAAGTTATATCACACCCAAAAGCGGTTGTAAGTTACCAATTAATACCGTTAAATCTTTGTTAAAGGCTAGCCTTCACAACCAAAGCGGTTGTGGGTTACCAATTAATACCACTAGTGCTATGATAAGGCTAAGTAGATAGATGCTAAGCCATTACAAAAGCAATAAGGTGCAGCCAATAATAAGTGACAGAAGATAGATAACTAAGCACTTGTTATATTCCAAAACACGTCTGAATTGTTGAAGGACACTCACCAAATCAGTCAAATTTTTTTTTTACTATGTTTAAAGGACCAGTCAACACTGTAGATTTGCATAATCAACAAATGCATGATAAGAAGACAATGCAATAGCACTTAGTCTGAACTTCAAATGAGTAGTAGATTTTTGTTAAATAAATTGCAAAGTTATGTCTATTTCCACTCCCCCTGTATCATGTGACAGTCATCAGCCAATCACAAATGCATATATGTATATGCAGTGAATTCTTGCACATGCTCAGTAGGAGTTGGTGACTCAAAAAGTGTAAATATAAAAAGACTGTGCACATTTTGTTAATGGAAGTAAATTGGAAAGTTGTTTAAAATTGCATGCTCTTTCTGAATCATGAAGATTAATTTTGACTTGAGTGTCCCTTTAACTAAGACTTTTCTTCTTCTTAAGGGACAGTAAAGTCAAAATTAAAATTGCACGCTCTATATGAATTATTTTAACAACTTTCTAATTTATTTGTATTGTCAAATTTGCTTTGTCTTCTTGGAGAGTAAAGCTATGTAGGTAAATATGATCTTAGGAGTAAGCACGTGTAAAAAGCAGGCTATGGCAGCAGTGTCTGTAATTATGTATAACTTTGCTATAAACAATGTAGCAGACACTGCTGCCAGATGGCTTAAGACAAACATCTTAACTCACCTAAAATTAATCTTCAATAAAGGATACCAAGAGAACTAAGCAAAATTAATAATAAAAGTAAATTGGAAATTACTTTAAAATGTCAAGCTCTATCCAATCCATTTAAGTTTAAATCTGACTTTACTATCTAAATATTTATAAACCCAGATCTGAACCTTCTACCATTCAACATGAGATCATGAACCATTACAGGAGCAAATGACAAATTTAAGAGTGCCCTGATTTTCAACATGGCAGCATGCACAAATAAAGACTATAGCAGGGAGAATTAAAAACTATAGACTGCATCCGGGAGAATGGAATTTATTTTAACTCCTATGTTATTTAAATGTGTTTTAAAGTGTTCTAATACAAGAAGACTGTACTGTAATGATTATAATTATATGAAATATGCATGAAAATGTCATCAATATATCCTGCATGAATATAATCTTACATTAAGATTGTCAATCCCTGTAAATAAAAGATCCTAAAATAATCAGAATGTTTCTTTTTTTAACAAAAAAATCCCTGTAAAATCCTTGCTTGAGTTAGTTCCCAGACAGCATATATTTGTCTAAGGTACCAAGTCATTACAGGGACCATGATTTATCTTCTGACTTTTCCCCCATCTTCCCAATTCAGTGAAGAGTAAAAACAAACATTGTGGTATGCAAAAGATTTTTTTGTACTAATTTAAAAAAATAATAATGTTTGAACCAAGGTTATAACATTACAAAAAGCATGACCCACCAGGCATGACATTTATAAAACATTTAAAGAGCCTGTAATGCAAAGCCTTGAAATGCCTTTAGCTTATGTCAAAACATAGAAAGAAAAAGTGAGGAACCAAATAGGGGACTAGTTAAAATGTCTATCATGTGATCAGGACTTTCAAAACCGACAACCTGAACTATTTAAACCTGTCAGACGCAGATAAGCAGTTAATCCGAAGAGGAACGTGTTTGATTCATGCTCCATCTGCTACACACTATTTAAACACAAGACGCTATTACATTAATAATATCCTAGCTACACGACTATAAAGCATTCCATGTTATCTGAACCAAAATCCAGGTCTTGAATGTATATCTTCATTACAACCAAAACAATCTTACTTCCTCAAGGAATAGAAAGAATTTGCATTCATCATTTTAAACTATAAATATTGTTTCCACACAGATGAAATATTTAAAGGAATCTTCTTTCTCACGCACGGTCTGATCTCAACTCATTTTTTCAGCATTAGTTTGGAGTTTAGTGACTAATATTTTAAAAATGAAAAATGTGAGAAGTACAGGTGAATGCTACCTATTAACCATTTCGCTGCCAATGCACTGAATATGAATGGGTTGCAAACCTTTCTGCAAACTGTGGAATTAAAGGGACATGAAACTGCTAAGTATAACTACAGTAGGATAGATACTACTCACCATGCTATTGTTTTTTTCCTTTTTATGCCTGCAGCTCTCTTTAAAGCCATAATCTTATTTGAACCCTTTACAAGTGCTGGTTAGTGAAGCTCTGGCATCTTTATACTGGGTTCCGCCATCTTGGAATTTAAGTTTACTCGCACACTGTGACAGAAGTGGTGGGCATTCATAGAACAGTGATATTGTTGTCTTCTTGACAAGCTTTATCATTCTCTTCAGTTCAGAGCGCACAATACAGAGGGGGAGTTGTAGATTTTTGAATTGGGTACATTGCTCTATATTTTTCTTAAGGACATTTTATATTTATGTAACTTTTAAAAAATTGCAAATATGTAAAGCTTCCATTTTTCTGTTGTGTAGGCTAACCTAAAGTACAAGAAATAGCTGTTAAAAGGTAGTAGCATCACTAATCTGTGAAAGCCCACTTCTTCTATGACGTGATGCAACGATGCATGCATTACAAGATGGCGACACCCAGTCTAAAGATACAGAGCTTTGCCAGCTGGCTTCTGTAATGGGTTAAAATAAGAGAACGGCTTTAAAGGGATACAAAACCCAAATTATTTATTTCATGATTCAGACAGAGCATGCAATTTTATGCAACTTCCAAATTTACAACTATTATCAAATTTTCTTTGTTATCTTGCTATCTTTATTTGAAAAGCAGGAATCTAAGCTTAGGAGACGGCTCATTTTTGGTTCAGCACCTGGGTAGCGCTTGCCGATTGGTGGCTAAATGTAGAAATTTTACATTTTAATTTAAAGAGTCTAACAGTTTTTCCCTGTTACACCTAAAATTGTTTATTCTTTTCAAATAAAAATCCCACAATAACAGCATCATTTCTCATTCTTGAACCTTATTCTAAACCTCTATCACACTTGTCCAGCCTATAGAATGAGGGCCACAATGGAGCTAGGGTGGGTGGGACAAAGCATAATTTTTACACAAAATCAAAAGGTGTTTATTCTATAAAAAGTGCCCAAAGTCGGCCAATGTAAAAGCATAAATTTAATTAATCCATTAAAATCCACAGAGGAAATAATCACATATAGAGCTAATGAAGTCTGAAGACCGTATTCTCTAACACAGTTACTAGCATGAGCACAAATGACAAGAACCTAATTAGCTGTGATAAGTTGACTACACGCATCAATAATATAAACATATACACGCACACACACACACACACACATATATATATATATTATATATATATAAATATATAAAACACCCTGAACATTTTCTTTTCTTCCAGTTAGCCACATTCCTGTTAATCATAGGTTGCTGGAACCAATAGCGTCACAACGCTGCATGAGATTCCTAGGATGCATTTAACAAACTGACTGAGATGTGAAAGGAAAATACATGTCTATTGTTTCCAGATTTAAAAAGGAGGGGGGGGAGGAGAACAAATCTGTTTGCAAGAAAAAGTTAATTGAAATGTTACATACATACAAATTATATACAAAGAATTCCATGCAAAAAAAACAAAGTCCGAGTAGACCTGTAACAAACATAAATTCTGCTGGCTGTGCATGATGTCACCCAAAATAATAGTCAGTGGTGCCAAGATATGACATTGTTCCATTAGGTTGAGCAAATTATGGCTCATTCAAAAAGGGGGGAAAAAGTACTATAATGTTAGGTCAAGTCTTATTCCAGATGTGTTTTTCTATGCAGGTAATTCCTGTTATATACTACAGCACACAGAAACTTTCTGAAATTTTCTGAGGAATAGTTTTTCTTAAATAAAAAAATAAAAATAAAATACTACAAGAGGGATTTATTTAAAATACAACAATTTTACTTCATAAACTAGTCAGAGAAGCTATTCAAGATTTACTAAATTTATTTATATCCTACAGCACAAAAAGGTAAATATGCTACCAGCTAATTTACCATATTTTTTCAATATAATTTTAAATAAATCTAAGTAAATCTAAGTACATAAACCTGAGAAAGTAAATGTGGATAAATAGTAAAAATTAAAAAGGAATAAATATTAGTCAAATGCTGGGCACTTACACATCACTCATGCAGTTTGATTTTAAGGCATACATTGAATTGAACAATGGCTCAGTAAGAGCAAAAAGCTAACAGAAATAGTATTTTCTTCTGCCAAAAACTTAAAAAAAAATATGATCATTTTATATTTTGATTAACAGTTTGAGTGATGGGGCCAACTAGAGGTGGGGGGACATCAACCCATTGTATTCTTCATTACAATAATTAGGGTTAAAATATTGCCGGTTTAAAAAGGGACACATATGAAAAATACAGGGCTATATAAAGAAATGTTTTGTATAAAAACCCTGACATATGTATTTTTCATATGTGTCCCTTTTTAAAGTGGCAATATGGTAACCCTATGCATAATGATGCACAGAATACAGCTGCCTATGCACACAATCCCATATGCTGACATAATATTTTTCCAACAAACTACCCCCAATGTCTTTTCCCTATACTCATAGAATGTGAAAGCAGCTTTATATAAATGGACATTATTATATAAAAACATAAAATATTCTATTTCTTAGAACCTTTTATTTTAAATTAAGGTCTCTTTTCAATTTGTGTTTATCATTATGTGTTTAACTACTTTGTAGAGGTTCATCAGGATATATATACACACACGCATTATCACAGGCAACAACTTGGACACAAAGAGATTGAGAGACTAAAGGTAATATATGTGGTGCATACATCAGAAATAAATGACTGTAGTACCTGTTCAAATTTTATCAGCAGCTCCTGCAGGCTGTAGTTCATACCAATCATGGTCCGACGCATGCCAGAAGTACTACATCTTCCTGGTACCAGTTTCTTAGCAAGTCTCCAAAAGTTTCCAAACCAAGAATTTCTGTGATTATCCAAATGTCATATCCACACACATCTCTGCCCTGTACTTCTCTGTACTATCTTTAGGTCAAACTATAACTTCTTATTGTCTCAACTCTGCCAAATTCACCTTGTGGTGAAGGCTTTGATACAGACAAGCCAGCCATGGTCATTCTGCTATCCAGGATCCATAATCCATAAAACCTCAATAAAAGGTCCAGGTCTTTTTTTCTCTTTGTGCCTTTAATGACCTGCAGATTCTTGACTGTTCTCTTTAATGGGCCCCAAACTCACAGATTGGTCTCAATTACACACAGGCAAAAAAAAAAGCTAAGACCTGGTGTTTCATGTGGGGGTTTGGAGTGAGACAAAGATAAAGATTTTGTTCCATACAGACAAGAAGTAATAAAATAACATTTAACTTCCAAAAATGAGATATTAAATGAAATTAGGAAACTACAGTGGTTATTTTTAAAGTGGGTACTTTTGGGGCATTTATTACTTCATATGTTGCATAGGACCAGTGTTGCCATGGTAATAGCCAGGCCAAGTTTAGCCAGTCACATCTCTGCCAGTGTAAAGTTTTCAAGCTGGAGAGCAGCCAACTATGAATTTGAACAAGAGGATAAAAATGATACCTTATGCTGTTTCAGGTTTGCTCGCTTTGCCTGCCCTGTCAGAATCTATTCTAACCTTTCTATTGCAGAGCTTATGTTTATTATGATTTTTTTTTTCTTTTCATTCAACATTCTCCACTTTCAACAACCCCCATGCTAGCCCATACTTAAAAACACACCCACTTCCTGAGGCCTCAGTCTCTGCTAAACTAGCGTGCCTCCAAGGAAAATGTAGTAAAGAGTTATAACAGTATGCCCACCTCCACCCCCTCTTGTCTACCCTTAAAATGAAAACAGCACAGGGGCATGGAAGGAAAAGAAAGAAAAAAAAAAGCTCACTTACAAGCTGTGTTTAACCATTGCACATAGAATAAGCTTTATTCTACAGAACAATATATGACTTGACTCATTAAAGAAAGAAAAAAAACCAAAAAAAAAAAACCAACAAACTCTTTCATTCCCACGCCCGACTGTAATGTAGTAGAACTGTATAGATGCAACAGGTTATGTACGTAAACAGGTTGAATCATAGAAAGCACACAAAATCATACACAATAATTCTTACAACTGTCTATATGTATGTGCCTATATAAGCACAACATGCTTATCCACTGTATGTATATATAAATATATATATATATATATATATATATATATATATATATATATATATATATCCTAGTTGTGTATATATATATATATATATATATATATATATATATACACACACACACAATCAAAAAGAGAGACAAATGGAGTCATGTACCAGGTTTATTCACTGTTGGACATGCAAATAGTATATAACAACTACACACATACATACATACATACATACACACACACAGTATACTACTACCACTCAGTGTGCATGCTGCTGATTTACATAATCACATTCCTTTTTAACATATGTGGAGTGCGATTACATAATAAAGAGCATGCGTACTCGGAGGTAGCAGATTCTGACAAAGGAGCAAAATCTGATAGAACACAGACAACAGACATTTTCAGACTTTGTTTCACGAATGAATAACAAAGCCCGAAATAGCGTGCATGCCTAATATATATATAATTCCAGGGCATTTTCACTGTGTGGCACACTGGAACCATAGATTTCCAGTCCTCAATTCTAGAATATTTGCTTAAAATTGCATACATTTAAAATTACATTTATAAAGAATGAAATAAAATCATTTTTTGCAAGTCTTTGCTTAAAGGCAAGGTAAACTTGTGTGCACTCGTTATGCTAATTTTGTCTGTTATTGTTAAATTTGTTAACTTTAATTCATCAATTTTATATTATTATTATTTTTACCCTCAAATCTTATTTTTAAATCGTTGTCCTGCAACGATTCCTCGTCCGCCCGACTTTTCTATAGAAGTGATTGACACTTCTCTAACACTGTGGCCTCCAATCACCACTTTCTCCATGTGGTGGTGAACACAGCATATCAGACGTCATCGGACCGCACTGCGCATGCGTCCGACCCGAAATGTCTACACTGTTGAACGCGCTCGTTCAAGACTCGTGCATGCTCCTTTTGTTAGACAGATTATTAAATATATATGTCAATTTTGATCGTAATACTGATACACTCTTTTGGATAGCAATAACACACAAAGTAAATCGAATAGTCATTATTTGATTATGCTAAAATATGAATATTCGAAATTGATATTTCGTTAACTGTAAGAATAAAGATACTTACTATTACAATATTTTTTAATAAAATTTAAAGAATAATGCCGGTATTGTAATACGTAATCGCGGGGAATAATGAAGACGAGTCTGTCTCATATAATGAATACAAAGTATCGTACGAAAATTGCGCATGGGCATAAAAATTGTTGTCCGTGAACGCGCAAAATGCTGACGTAGAGAGCGGGTGGGTTGAGTCGCTACGATGAGAGCGAGAAAATAGGAAGTAGAAGCGGGGAGGAGTTTTACAATAAACGGTACGCATATATTTTATTATTTTTCATGAAAATACTAAATCTATTGTGTAAACCAACTTAGCGACTGCATTGCAGTGGTAAATAAAAAAGTAAACATGTTTTAAAACGTACCCAACTTTACCTTGCCTTTAATAGCACATTAAAGCAGACACTATTCTCCCTAGAGGTGCAGAAATTATTGGTTACTTTCAGTTGTAAACGGACAGTTTAGCTGCACTTGCATAAAGGAACACACAGCATGTAACACTAATCTTAAATGCATATTTACATTCATGCCAATATGAACAAATCCAAAGCAAATGACTTAAGAGCCTATTTCTTAAAAGAATATAGGAGTTGAGAGAATGTATTAATAAGCATATGTGTGGGCATATTATAGAAATATATAACTGCATAATTATATGATAGAGCACAGAGAAGCAGTGTTTACAATTAAATAAAGAATGTTTAGCTTGTTTAAAGAAAAAAAAATCTTTTTAAATTGTGCTGTTCATTTGTAAATAAAAAGTGACAATATAGTAAAAATAAATAAATAATGATGTGCTCTCGGTCATTACATCTTTTACAACTAGTGCTCCTGCTGCAACCCTTTGTGTTTAACCCCCTGCATCAAAAGTAGTGGCACAACCCAGATATGTTACTGTCACTTGGGTCCGCATTTTCTGTTCAGAACCAGCAGCTCACTGTGGTTCCAGAGTGGTACTTGAACTATGTGTTTAACAACAACAACATGCAAAGCCACAATAATTTAAATATATATATATATATATATATATATATATATATATATATATATATATATATATATATATATATATAAAGATGACCATGAATGTAATAACAGTTGAACAAATAAAACAAGCATCAGACAGTTTAACTAAGGCAAACCCTAGTGGAATTATAAGGTATATTGATGGCAACGTAGAGTCATACTTCAAAGACAATTTTTGTTTTGTATAGGACAGTAATAAAGATTAAGGTCATGCCCAGCACACAGTTGGGAATAGATCACTACAGGATTATAAATCAAGCAAAAAAAAAAACTTTCTTCCATAAAGAGGCAAGGACTCTGAGAAATCATCCTCACTACATTTCTCCATCCAGCTTTCAAAAACTTAAAATCCATTTTTTTCATAATGAGGTGCACTGTTTTTTTTACTCTTTGATAAACAACTTTAAAGGCACATGAAAACAAAAATGTTTCTTTTGTGATTCAGATAAAGAATACATTTTAAAACAACTTTACAGTTTACTTTTATTACCAATGTTGCTTCATTCTCTTGGTATCATTTGTTGAATTTGCAGCAATGCACCACTGGGAGCTAGCTGATCCCATTGGTAAACCGATGACAATATGAGCAGCCACAAATCAGCAGCTATCTTCCAGCTCCTGATCTTATCTAGGTATGCTTTTTTAATAAAGGACACCAAAAGACCTATGCAAATGAGATAATATAAGTAAATTTGACAGTTGTTGAAAATTGTATGTTCTATCTGAAGCATTTATGAAAAAATTGAGGTTTCATGTCCCTTTCAGAAAGTCTTCTAGATTGGCAAACATGCCCCTACATCAGTAAATACAGTAGACTTGCATAATCAACAAACACATGATAAAAAGACAATGCAATAGCACTTAATCAGAACTTCAAATGAGTAGATTTTTTTTTCTGACAAATTTCAGTCTTGTCTATTTCCTCCACTCCTGTATCACGTGACAGCCATCAGCCAATCACAAATGCATATACATATTTTCTGTGAAATCTTGCACATGCTCAGTAGGAGCTGATGACTCTAATAGTGTACATATAAAAAAGACGGTGCACATTTTGTTAATGGAAGTTAATTGTTAAGTTGTTTAAAATTGCCTGCTCTATCTGAATCATGAAAGTTTAATTTTGACTTGGGTGTCCCTTTAAGATTGATATACAATGTTGGTTCTCTTTAAAAAGAATCACAATTCTACATAAAAAAAACATACCTATAGATCAAGAAATACACCCTGGAACATCCCAAAGCCCAGAATGCAGTTTTGTAAACGGTCCCTGTTTGGAAGCTCTGTTGTGCCATCAGGGCTGCGTTAACCTATAAATGTATTGTTTTCCCAAAGTGAATCTAGTCAACAACCAGTTACATTACTGGGCAGTTTGCGTGTTGCAAATGGGGAGAGTAAGGCGAGTCATCTAATCACAGACAAATACTTCATTTATGTGATGTTACAATTTATTTCCCTAAGGCAACCAGGACTTAATAGGGACATAAAAGTCAGCTAAACTTTCATGGTTCAGAGAGAGCATGCAATTTTAAGATACTTTTCAATTTACTTCTATTAAAAAATACACTTCATTTTCCTGTCATACCGAGGTAAACCAGTGCTCTATCTGAATCATTAAAGAAAAAAAAATGTGTTTAGTATTCCTTTAAATTGAATAGGAAAATAGCATGACTGTGCCTGCACATGCCAGATGCACTCTCCCTAGCTTGTCCTGGGACAATAATCCTGACTGGCTGCTTAAAGTGAGGTGTGAATGCTTAGGAAATTTGAGGTAAAATATCTTCCTTTTTTCATAGAGATGTTCAGGTGATATGTTCTAGTCAGCTTTTCCCAGCTATGCTGCATCAATTTCAAGTGCTTCAACATATGGGTATCATGTCCCTTTAAAGGGACACTGAACCCAAATTGTTTTCTTTCGTGATTCAGATAGAGCATGACATTTTAAGCAACTTTCTAATTTATTCACATTATAAAATTTTCTTCATTCTCTTGGTATCTTTATTTGAAATGCAAGAATGTAAGTTTAGATGCCGGCCAATTTTTGGTGAACAACCTGGGTTGTTCTTGCTGATTGGTTGATAAATTCATCCACCAATAAAAAGTGCTGTCCAGAGTCTGAACCATAAAAAAAAAGCTTACATGTTTTCTTTTTCAAATAAAGATAGCAAGAGAACAAAGAAAAATTGATAATAGGAGTAAATTAGAAAGTCGCTTAAAATTGCATGCTCTATCTGAATAACAAAAGAAAAATTTTGGGTTTAGTGTCCCTTTAAGTCAGTATATTTGAAGTGTGAAGTTTGGTGGTCAATGGCAGAGTTTTGGTCTTCGTGGGCAGGGTATGGACACTCCTTAGTATAAGTTAGTTTATTTTGTATATACCAGGACATAAATATGCATTAGGTGTAGCAATGAAACAAGTTATTGATATTTAGGAGCCCTGCTGTGATCTTGTCCATCCATGACTATAATAGGGTCTTGTAGGGCTCCTGTAAGCAATTATAACTTTAGCAATGACATCCACAAATTCATTTCCCCCTGGTCACTTTCCAGAAATACCAAGGATCACACATGCAGTACAGCACACACGTCAGTGCTGTAAATATCCAAGCTGGTTACTTGCCCACTGAGTTATTTCCCCCATGGCTCACATATAACAATATATAAGAAGATATTAACTCAAATGTATCTCTGGGGCAAAGCGGCATCTATTAAAAGGCAGGTAGAGTCTTGTATAATAAGATCAAGCAAAATGTTACATATCAGTTTCTAGCTCCTGTCCAGTGTCAGCTACAGAGCACAAAAAGACCTTTTTAGATGCAAAATATGTTTTTATATCTTTTCCTCTATGTGAAGGAGAAGCAAATATTAATATTCATTAGTTAGATGAAGACTCTTGCTAAAGAAGAGTCACTCACTGCTGACTGTCGGTCATATATTAATTCATAGGCTGAAAAACCATTCATCAAAAATGAACTTATTAAAGCAATGCAGTTTGTCCTCATTACCAGGAATGCACAAGAAATTAGAAATGGTTTACAGAAATTGTTCTATTTAAATGTACTTTTTTCCTAGTATATATCTGAATCTGGCAAACTTTAAATATGTCTAATATTTTAAAAGTAGGACAACTAAATAGAAATTAAGCAGACTTCACCAAAGCTATGGACACAAAAGAAAATAGAAAATGGAAAGAAACTGAATTTCTTGGAAATATTTTAACAATCTTTTTTGAAGTGTTTTTTTCAAGACAACAGTATTAGTCTCATATTTACAATACTAGAAACAAACTATAGTGTATAAATATAAATAAATAGTTTATCACAGTCCTGTTGCACGGTTTGTCACCTCCATAAACTAGGAAGATTACAACATAATACAGCATGACAAAGATCAAAGTGAGTGGAAAATGCCAGGTTAAAGGGACATGTTAGTGTTAAAATAAAATGCTCTGTTTTGTTAAAGGGATATTCTACTCCAGAAAGATAGATAATACCTTTATTACCCATTCCTCAGTTTTGCATAACCAACACGGTTACATTAAAAGGGAGACACAGGTCAAAATTAAACTTTCATGATTCAGATAGAGCAGCAATTTTTAACAACTTTCTAATTTATTTCTATTAAGAAAATGTGCACAGTTTTTTTATACTAACACTTTTTTTGAGTCACCAGCTCATACTGAGCATGTGCAAGAATATAAGAATATGCATTTGTGATTGGCTGATGGCTGTCACATGATACAGGAGGAGTGGAAATAGACATGATTGAAATTTGTTGGAACAAAATCTACTACTCATTTAAAGTTCAGACCAATTCCTATTGCTTTGTTTTTTCTATCATTCTTTTGTTGATTATGCACATCTACTGTATTTACTGGTCCTTTAATTTACATCTGTAATTACCTTGTATCTAAGCCTCTGCAGACTGCCCCTTATCTCAGTTCTTTTGACAGACTTACATTTTAGCCAATCAGTGCTGACTGATAAATAGAGCACAATGTTATCTATATGGCACACATGAACAAGCGCTGTCTAACTGTGACAAACTGTCAAAATGGACTGAGATAAGAGGCAGCCTTCAAGGGCTTACAAATAAGCCTACCTAGGTTTAGCTTTTAACAAAGAATACCAAAAGAACAAAACTAATTAGATGATAAAAGTAAATTGGAAAGTTGTTTAAAATTGCATGCCCTATCTGAATCATGAAAGTTTAATCGATGGAGCATATGATTTTAAACAGCTTTCTAGTTTACTCCTATTATAAAATTTGCTTCATCCTCTTGATATCTTTTGTTGAACGAGCAAAAATGCACTACTGGGCGCTAGCTGAACCCACCAAGTGAGCCAAAATCAAGTGGTATATGTGTGCAGCCACCGATCAGCAGCCAGCTGCCAGTAGTGCATTGCGCCTTCAAATCCTACCTAGGTATGCCTTTCAAGAAAGGCTACCAAGAGAACAAAGCAGATTATATAATTAAAGTCAATTGGAAAATGTTAAAAATTCCACGCTCTATCTAAATCTCTTTAAAGTGAATGTCAATTTTGATTCTAAAGTGCCCGGATTTAAAAATTTGATTAAAAACAGGGGCACTTTAATTCATAAAAATTTACATATAACTTGTGAAAAAATACTTACCTTTTAAACTTGACAGCCGCTCCAGCTTCCCCTGGTCATCCAAGCCATTTCTGACGTCAGAAATGATGGATCGGTCATCCTCCAATCATGGCTTCCCCCCCCCGGGGGAATCAGTGTCTGATTCAACGCCGTGATTAGAGGAAGCCGGATTCCTCATTTTAGACCCAGGAAGAGGCTTTGCGACGGGCGGAGGAAGCTGGAGCGGCTGTCAATATTAAAAGGTGAGCATTTTTTCACAACACAAGTTAAATGTAAATTTTGATTAATTAAAGTGCCCCTGTTTTTAATCAAATTTTTAAAAACCGGGCACTTCAGCATCAAAATTTACATTCACTTTAAAGACCATCTGCATTTTTTTTTTACTTACATAATTCTTTCATATGCTAGATGAATTGTTACATGAATAGATGTATCAAGTTTTATAATAAAATATTTGATATTATTCTAAAGAAAGGTTTTAAAGAATTCCCCTTTTGGGGGTAAGCTAGAGTGTTTGATTATAGTGACACAGAAATGCAGTATTATTTTATAGCCATATTTCTGATGTAGTTTTGTATTTTTATGCCTATTACTTGCTACTACAGTATATATAGCAATAAAACATTAAACGTGTTTAAATATGTTGATACTGGGATATCGGCTTATGTGATTCTTATCTAGTGAAAAGAGACTTCTTAAAGGGACCGTATACACCAATTTTCATATAACTGCATGTAATAGACACTACTATGAGAACTAATAAGCACAGATAATCATCTAGAAATCCTGTATAAAACCTTTTAAAAACTTACTTAGAAGCTCCCAGTTTAGCACTGTTTATGAGGTAGTCTGGGACACCCAATAAAAGGGGCTGGGTAAACATAAAGAGCAGACACTCCGCACCTCCCCCCTTCCCTGCATATAAAAAGACAGATAACAATAAACAGAACACAGCAGGAGTCTGTAAACACATGTATGCTTCTGACAGTGTGGGGCTTGGTTAGGAGTCTGAAAATCAGCACAATGTTATAAAAAAATAAGCAAAACTATACATCTTTACAAAAACATTTCCAGATGGGCTATATAAATGGATCATTTGCAACACATTTATGCAAAGAAAAATCTAGTGTACAATGTTCCTTTAACTCTTATATGAACAAACATCATACAAACATTATATATATATATATATATATATATATATATATATATAATTTTTGTATGACGTTTGTTCATATAAGAGTATATATATATAGTTTAAAAAAGTAGAAAACTGCGGATTTTAAGTTGCCGTTCAACTAAAGAGAGTTGATTTCTGATACCAAGACTAATTAATAATCAGTGTTTTGAAGACACTAATCTATGCCTATTTAATGCATCTGGCAACATTAATGACTCTTAACAGTAGGTTATTAATTGATCATGAACAGGAGTATTTGTGGCGCTGTCAGCACATTTCTAGTCAGTGATTAACATCTAACGTCTACTGAGCTTCAGATACACGAAGCCCAGTAGTGATTAAAAAGTAATGTTTATACAATATAGATGTCTATATAAAAAAAGACAGGAAAAAAAAAAAATAGATTCAGAATGAGAACTGGATTTATAGCTTAATTCACCATGGTATTCATATGGCTTTCTGCACTCCTGTCCTGCGTTTGCGCCAGACCAGTAAGACAATCAGGGCGTAGCATATGTACATAGCAGAAGTTATCAGAAATGGTAAAACAGTGTGGATTCTAAGTTGATTTGGGAGGGTTAAAACATAGTTAGACTCAAGCGTTTATGAAATAATAAAGTGGTCTAATGCATTAGACTATTTTATAATTCCACTATTTGTCCATGTAGTATGTTTACAACTTATACAGGGCAAGATTACAAGTTGCACATTATGTCTTTCTTCGCGCACGATATGGTCTTTTCGCAATCAATGTTCATTGTCCTGATATTACAAGTCTTGAAAATTTGAGATTGCGAGCGCATTTGCCTTTTACGCAACAATGCTTTCCATGCTCCAAGAGCTGTAGTTAAGTGGTTTGCACAACAAAAAAGTTTCACAAAACCCTTCAAAAATACATTACAAAGTACAGTTACACTCATATTAACACTGTCTAATAAAGATTATTCATAAAACAACATTGCACAGAAACGTTATAAGGGCTGGAGACCTCGGGTGTTAGAAAAAAGGAATTTTACATTGAGATACATACACATACATGGATTTATATGTATAGATATGTTTAACTAGGGAGATAATAAAAATATTGTACAAAAAATCTTTTGCACATCAAACAATATTTTAGAGGGATTTTAAAAGAGATATTCACATATAGATCTTGAGATATCTAGACATATATATATTCATATACATATCTCAATATAAATCGATATATCAATCCAACATTCATCACATACATAGAGAAATATTCATTTATAAAGAAATAGAATTTTTTTCCGTTACGAAAACATTTTCACAATATGAAATATTTGCATTTTCATGTACATTTTTAGAGGAGAATACGTCATGGGCTTTGAGCAACAGATTAGGGTGTTTGTATATGTTTTCTTCTATTTGACTTCTCTATTGACTTCTATGGGGAATACATGAACTCACACGCGATATCGCTGTTTGGATTGCGCGCCTTAACGTGCGGGAAAAGAACGCTATTTTTAAACTTGTAATAGCTGTGCAATCCAAAATGCGAAAAAGCCATAACGTGCATGGTTTTCGCAACTGATTTGCCGCGCGACTTGTAATCATGCCCTTAGAGAGTGATTTCTGTTTAGACAAGATTATTCATTTAAAGAAGCTTGAAACCATGATCCTTAAAAAAATGATATGTTAAATCAATTAAAGGGACAGTCTAGTCCAAAATAAAACTTTCATGATTCAGACAGGGTATGTTATTTTAAACAACTTTCCATTTTACTTTTATCACCAATTTTGCTTTGTTCTCTTGGTATTCTTAGTTGAAATCTAAATCTAGGAGGTTCATATGCTAATTTCTTAGACCTTGAAGGCCGCCTCTAAGCTGAATGCATTTTGGCAGTTTTTCACCACTAGAGGGTGTTAGTTCATGTGAGTCATATAGATAACAATGTGCTCACGCATGTGGAGTTACCTAGGAGTAAGCACTGATTGGCTAAAATGCAAGTCTGTCAAAAGAACTGAAATAAGGGGGCAGTTTGTAGAGGCTTAGATACAAGATAATAACAGAGGTAAAAAGTGTATTAATATAACTGTTGGTTATGCAAAACTAGGGAATGGGTAATAAAGAGATTATCTACCTTTTAAAACAATAAAAATTCTGGTGTAGACTGTCCCTTTAAACAAAAAAAGAAACAGATTGTGTTAAAAAAATCAGCAAACAAGTTACTTGTTTTCTTACAAAGTGAGCACTTCATTTTTCAGTGAAGCCACTGCCCCCAGGTAGATGAGGAAGCTGACATGCTGAAAACTTAAACTGCATTCTGCCTCTTCTGCACATGGGCAAGAAACACACTACCTGTTACTCTAGCATTTACTGAACATTAAGCCAATTCATGTTGCACTATAAGATTTATTACATCAAACTATAGATGTCTTCCTATAGAGACCCCAGCCCCTTGTGGGGCTGTGACAGGAAGTATTAGAACCTGCACACACAAAAACAGAATTTATGCTTACCTGATAAATTTCTTTCTCCTACGGTGTGTCTGGTCCACGGCTTCATCCTTACTTGTGGGAATATTCTCTTCCCTAACAGGAAATGGCAAAGAGGCACACAGCAAAAGCTGTCCATATAGCCCCTCCTCTGGCCCCGCCCCCCAGTCATTCGACCGACGGTTAGGAGAAAAAAGAGAAACCATAGGGTGCCGTGGTGACTGTAGTGTATAGAAACTAAAACATTTTTAAACCTGACAAAAAGCCAGGGCGGGCCGTGGACCGGACACACCGTAGGAGAAATTTATCAGGTAAGCATAAATTCTGTTTTCTCCTACATTGGTGTGTCCGGTCCACGGCTTCATCCTTACTTGTGGGAACCAATACCAAAGCTTTAGGACACGGATGAAGGGAGGGAACAATTTGTAAAATTTGGTAAAAGTATGCAGGGAAGACCAAGCCGCTGCCTTACAGATCTGATCAGCAGAAGCCTCGTTCTTGAAGGCCCATGTGGAAGCCACAGCCCTAGTAGAGTGAGCTGTAATTCGTTCAGGAGGCTGCCGTCCGGCAGTCTCATAAGCCAATCGGATGATGCTTTTCAGCCAAAAGGAAAGAGAGGTAGCAGTAGCTTTCTGCCCTCTCCTCTTACCAGAATAAACGACAAACAAAGATGATGTCTGTCTGAAATCCTTTGTTGCTTCTAAATAGAATTTTAAAGCACAGACCACATCTAGGTTGTGTAACAAACGTTCCTTCTTTGAAACTGGATTCGGACACAGAGAAGGAACAACTATTTCCTGGTTAATATTTCTGTTGGAAACCACTTTTGGAAGAAAACCAGGCTTGGTACGTAAAACTACCTTATCTGTATGGAACACCAGATAGGGTGAAGTACACTGCAAAGCAGACAATTCAGAAACTCTTCTAGCAGAAGAAATAGCAACCAAAAACAGAACTTTCCAAGATAGTAACTTAAAGGGACAGTCTAGGCCAAAATAAACTTTCATGATTTAGATAGAGCATGTAATTTTAAACAATTTTCCAATTTACTTTTATCACCAATTTTGCTTTGTTCTCTTGGTATTCTTAGTTGAAAGCTTAACCTAGGAGGTTCATATGCCAATTTCTTAGACCTTGAAGCCCACCTCTTTCAGATTGCATTTTGACAGTTTTTCACCACTAGAGGGTGTTAGTTCACATATTTCATATAGATAACACTGTGCTCGTGCACGTGAAGTAATCTGGGAGCAGGCACTGATTGGCTAGACTGCAAGTCTGTCAAAAGAACTGAAAAAAGGGGCAGTTTGCAGAGGCTTAGATACAAGATAATCACAGAGGTTAAAAGTATATTATTATAACTGTGTTGGTTATGCAAAACTGGGAAATGGGTAATAAAGGGATTATCTATCTTTTAAAACAATACAAATTCTGGTGTAGACTGTCCCTTTAATATCTATGGAATGTAAGGGTTCAAACAGAATCCCTTGAAGAACTGAAAGAACTAAGTTTAGACTCCATGGAGGAGTCATAGGTCTGTAGACAGGCTTGATTCTGACTAACGCCTGTACAAACACCTGTACATCTGGCACGGCTGCCAGACGTTTGTGCAACAAAACAGACAGAGCAGATATCTGTCCTTTTAAAGAACTATCTGACAAACCTTTATCCAAACCATCTTGGAGAAAGGAAAGTATCCTAGGAATTTTAATTTTACTCCAAGAAAATCCTTTGGATTCACACCAACGGATATATTTTTGCCATAACTTATGGTAAATTTTCCTAGTCACCGGTTTTCTGGCTTGAACCAGAGTATCTATAACAGAAACTGAAAACCCACGCTTAGATAGAATTAAGCGTTCAATTTCCAAGCAGTCAGTTGCAGAGAGACTAGATTTGGATGTTTGAATGGACCTTGTACTAGAAGATCCTGCCTCAAAGATAGCTTCCATGGTGGAGCCGATGACATATTCACCAGGTCTGCATACCAAGTCCTGCGTGGCCATGCAGGAGCTATTAGAATCACCGAGGCCTTCTGCTTGATCCTGGCTTCAAGCCTGGGAAGGAGAGGGAACGGTGGAAACACATAAGCCAGATTGAACGACCAGGGCGCCACCAATGCATCCACTAGTGTCGCCTTGGGATCCCTGGATCTGGACCTGTAGCGAGGAACCTTGGAGTTCTGACGAGACGCCATCAGATCCATATCTGGAGTGCCCCATAGTTGAGTTAACTGGGCAAAGACCTCCGGGTGAAGTTCCCACTCCCCCGGATGGAAAGTCTGCCGACTCAAATAGTCCGCCTCCCAGTTGTCTACTCCTGGGATGTGAATTGCAGATAGATGGCAGGAGTGATCCTCCGCCCATTTGATGATCTTGGATACCTCTCTCATCGCCAAGGAACTCTTCGTTCCCCCCTGATGATTGATGTACGCTACAGTCGTCATGTTGTCCGACTGAAATCTTATGAACCTGGCCTTCGCTAGTTGAGGCCAAGCCAGGAGCGCATTGAATATCGCTCTCAGTTCCAAAATGTTTATCGGGAGAAGAGACTCTTCTCGAGACTATAGACCCTGAGCCTTCAGAGAGTCCAAGACCGCGCCCCAGCCCAAGAGGCTGGCGTCGGTCGTGACAATGACCCACTCTGGTCTGCGGAAACTCATTCCCTGAGATAGGTGATCCTGAGTCAACCACCAGAGGAGTGAGTCTCTGGTTACCTGGTCTACTTGAATCTGGGGAGACAAGTCTGCATAATCCCCATTCCACTGTTTGAGCATGCACAGTTGCAATGGTCTTAAATGAATTTGAGCAAAAGGAACCACGTCCATTGCTGCAACCATAGTCCTATTACTTCCATGCACTGAGCTATGGAAGGCTGAGGAATAGAATGAAGAACTCAACAAGCATTTAGAAGCTTTAACTTTCTGACCTCTGTCAGGAAAATCTTCATTTCCACAGAATCTATTATTGTTCCCAGAAAGGGAACCCTTGTGGACGGGGACAGGGAACTTTTTTCTATGTTCACCTTCCACCCGTGAGATCTGAGAAAGGCTAAAACAATGTCTGTATGAGCCCTTGCATTGGAAAGGGACGACTCTTGGATTAGGATGCTGTCTAAGTAAGGTGCTACAGCAATGCCCCTCGGCCTTAGGACCGCTAGAAGGGACCCTAGCACCTTTGTGAAAATTCTGGGAGCTGTGGCTAAACCGAACGGAAGAGCCACAAACTGGTAATGTTTGTCCAGAAAGGCAAACCTCAGGAACTGATGATGTTTGTGGATAGGAATATGCAGATACGCATCCTTTAAGTCCACGGTAGTCATATATTGACCCTCCTGGATTGTTGGTAAAATCGTCCGAATGGTTTCCATTTTGAATGATGGAACTCCGAGGAATTTGTTTAGAATCTTTAAATCCAGAATTGGCCTGAAAGTTCCCTCTTTTTTGGGAACTACAAATAGGTTTGAGTAAAAACCCAGACCTTGTTCCGCTGTTGGAACTGGGTGTATCACTCCCATCTTTAATAGGTCTCCTACGTAATGTAAGAATGCCTGTTTCTTTATCTGGTCTGAAGATAAGCGAGACATGTGGAACCTTCCTCTTGGAGGGAGTTCCTTGAACTCTAGAAGATACCACTGAGAGACTATGTCTAGTGCCCAGGGATCCGGAACATCTCTTGCCCAAGCCTGAGCAAAGAGAGAAAGTCTGCCCCCTACTAGATCCGGTCCCGGATCGGGGGCTACCCCTTCATGCTGTCTTGATAGCAGCAGCAGGCTTCTTGGCCTGTTTACCCTTGTTCCAGCCGTGCAATGGTTTCCATGCAGGTTTAGGCTGGGAAGCGTTACCCTCTTGTCTAGAGGCTGCAGAGTTAGAAGCCGGTCCGTTCCTGAAATTGCGAAAGGAACGAAAATTAGACTTGTTCTTAGCCTTGAAAGGCCTATCCGGTGGGAGGGCATGGCCCTTTCCCCCAGTGATGTCTGAAATAATCTCCTTCAATTCTGGCCCAAAAAGGGTCTTACCTTTGAAAGGAATATTAAGTAATTTAGTTTTGGACGACACATCCGCCGACCAGGATTTTAGCCAAAGCACCCTGCGCGCCACTATTGCAAAACCTGAGTTTTTCGCTGCTAATTTCGCCAATTGAAAAGGCGGCATCCAAAATAAAGGAATTAGCCAACTTTAGTGCGTGAATTCTGTCCATGACTTCATCATATGGAGTCTCTCTTTGGAGCGAATTTTCTAGTTCCTCGAACCAAAAAGACGCCGCCGTAGTGACAGGAATAATGCACGAAATTGTTTGAAGAAGGAAACCCTGCTGAACAAAAATCTTTTTAAGCAATTCTTCCAATTTTTTATCCATAGGATCTTTGAAAGCACAACTGTCCTCTATAGGAATAGTTGTACGCTTGGCTAGCGTTGAAACAGCCCCCTCTACCTTAGGGACCGTTTGCCATGCGTCCCTTCTGGGGTCGACAATGGGGAACATTTTCTTAAATATAGGAGGAGGAACAAAAGGTACACCTGGCTTCTCCCACTCCTTAGTCACTATGTCCGCCACCCTCTTGGGTATCGGAAAGGCATCAGCGTGCACTGGGACCTCTAAGAATTTGTCCATTTTACACAACTTCTCTGGAATTACCAAAGAATCACAATCATCAAGCGTAGCTAGTACCTCCTTAAGCAGGGCGCGGAGATGTTCTAGCTTAAATTTAAATGCCACGATATCAGGTTCTGCTTGCTGAGAAATTTTACCTGAATCAGAAATTTCTCCCTCAGACAGCCCCTCCCTCACTGCCAACTCAGATTGATGTGAGGGTAAAACAGTTAAATTATCGTCAGCGCCTATTTGCTCATCCTCTGTATTTAAAACTGAGCAATCACGCTTTCTAGGAAATGCTGGCAGTTTGGATAAAAGAGCTGCTATAGAATTATCCATTACTGCTGTTAATTGCTGCATAGTTATAAGCATTGGCGCGCTAGATGTACTAGGAATCGCCTGCGTGGGCAAAACTGGTGTTGACACAGAAGGAGAGGATGATGAACTATCCCCACTACCTTCATTAGAAGAATCATCTTGGGCAATTTTATTAAATGTGACAGGACTGTCCTTACTTTGTTTGGACGCCATGGCACAATTTTCACATACATTTAAAGGGGGAACCACCTTAGCCTCCATACACACAGAACATATGCTATCTGAAGGTACAGACATATTAGACAGATTTAGGCAGGCTGTTAATGCAATGAAAACAATTTTAAACAAAACCGTTACTGTCTTTTTAAATAATAAAAAGAGCACACTTTATTTCTGATTGCTCAAAAACCATCAAAGAAAAATCCGATCTTTCTGAAATTTACACCCCAGTGTCTTAATGCTTTGAAAGTATTGCACACCAAATTTCAAGTCTCTAAACCCTTAAATAAGACAACCGGAGCTAATAGTTCAATTTTCCGGTTAACACACACTACAGTCCCTGCCACAGGCTTTGCTGCGGCTTTTACCTTCCTTAGGGGTGATTAAATATAGGATTAAGCCTCCCTGGATCCTTTTCTCAGTTACAGGACCCTCTCACATGAAGCTGCATGCACTGCCGATAGAAGAAACTGTGCAACTGAGGCGCGAAAATGAGGCCTCCTCCCTCTGTACCAGAGTAAAGGGGCCTTTCTGACTGAAATAGGCGTCTAAACCAAATGCCAGGCACAAATAAAAACGTTCCCAAATGTGTTTCCAAGTTCACAAAACACTTCAATTGCCATATAATAAGCTAAAAAACTAATCGATTTAGCCTACAGAGGTGTCAACCAGCATAAAGCCCAACTTTAAAGCCTTAATTCTGTTACTGCGTCTAAGAAAATGGCTTACCGGTCCCCTAAGGGAAAATTGACAGTCTTCTAGCAATACTGGGTCTTGTTAGAAAAGAGACTGATTGTACCTGAAGCAGATAAGTCTGCAAACTGTTCCCCCCAACTGAAGTTCTCTGGATTCGACAGTCCTGCGTCCTCCTTAACAGAAATCTTCATCATTTTCTGTTGCAGAGTAAATAGTACAAACCGGCACTATTTTAAAATAAACTCTTGATAGAAGAAATAAAAACTACAACTAAACACCACAAACTCTTTACCATCCCCGTGGAGATGCTACTTGTTCAGAGCGGCAAAGAGAATGACTGGGGGGCGGGGCCAGAGGAGGGGCTATATGGACAGCTTTTGCTGTGTGCCTCTTTGCCATTTCCTGTTAGGGAAGAGAATATTCCCACAAGTAAGGATGAAGCCGTGGACCGGACACACCAATGTAGGAGAAAAAAGAAATAAAGGTAAAATCCTTTTTAAAATAACCAATTCATGTTGCAATGATTTATGTTAAGCATAAACCACTGCTTAGCCACTTTTTTATTACAACAATGAAACAGACAGTTTTATATCCGTTTAAGAAAGGCTGAGACGTCTGTTAGATAAAGCTATAGCCTAAACATAACAAACCAGTTACAGCACTGACTCCTTAAAAAAATACATAGAAAATATTTGTATTGAGAAAGCATCTTTGCATTTCATTCTCCCTTTAAATAAATAAAAGACATTTTAATTTTTTTATGGTGTTATTAGCACACTGAACAAATACTAAATCTTCGTTTCCAGTAACACACAACACAGCGAGAAGCTCCTTGGTTGCCAGTAACCATATTTTAAATTCTGTGAAGGGTTTGGAAGATAAATAGTGAAAGACAAAAAAGTGGAAGACAGAACAGTCACTATTTCTGGTGTTACCACAAAATGCAAAACAACTCTAGGGGAGATAAAAAAATATTACATTATTTACAAATATATCTTTTACCTTTATTTTGCTACTTGGAATAGCTTGTTTTGCCCAACTTATGCTGAAACTTGCAATACATAAGTAATAGCTATAGAAAAGCTATGTAAACATAGCCATTAGAAGAAATTAAACTCCCAGTAGAGGTAAGGAAGAGATAGGTAATAACATTTTACTTTCCAATTGTTCTCTCCAAGTATTGGGCTTTGGTATACAGACAGAGATAAGATAAGGAAGCATTTGTGTGTGTGTGTGTATAAAAAGTGATAAGATAATCAGGTCTGGCTACCTTGCAAGCTCAACCGATTTAATGGGTCGTGGTGTCAAAGAACATTCATATACAAAAAATATAGCTGCAAGCAGCGATAGAGGTGGCCATGCGCATCGACATTGCAATGACATACAAGCAGCTAAGTCACAATATAAAGCTTTATAGAAGTTTTTACAATTCTAACATTAGCAGTTGCAAAGATAACACGTTTTCGAAATTTGTGCGTTTTTCAAGATGGCTGCCCCACTATATGACCAATACTTTCATCACGATCAGATGTAACTCTAGGTGACAATATATGGTTATACAGCAAATTTCACAGCTTTATAGACCTCTACAATGTGCATAAGTTTCATGAAAATTTGCAAATGTTTTATTTCACGAAGGCGACTGCGCAATGCAAATTTTAACTGCAATATTGTCTTTAAGGGTTATGGCTATGTGTAATCATGTGTCTATTACACTGTAATATTGTTAAATATTGTAAAACTAATGTATAAAGTGCAAAATTTACGCAATTAAATGGCGATAAAAAGGTTAATGTCTCACAGCAGCCATGTTGATTATGGAAAAATCGCAATTTTAACAAACTTGGTAGAGGACCTTGCAATGAGCATATGTGCAAAATTGCGCTTTATTGCACTAAGCGGTTTAAGAGAAGAAGATGGTTAAAGATTTTCGCAAAATCCAAGATGGCTGCTACATCATGTGACTAATGCACTTCTGTTAAGCAATGGCAAATCTAGGTCATAGCAGCACTGAGCACAGCAAGTTTCAAAACTTTAACATAAGCAGTTCCAGAGATAAAGATTATTAAGCAGTACTCAAAATTTGTCGCAAAAAACAATATGGCTGCGTAACCTTATGACCTGTGAGTTCAATATTGCATGAGATGTAGCAGAGCAATAGGCTGTATTAGCATACCTGATTTCAAGAGCTTTGCTTTAGCAGTTCAAGAGTTATAGGCAATAGAATACGTTTGGCGGAATAATAATAAAAATAATAATAATAATAATAATAATAATCCTGACAATAACAATAGGTTGTCCTGCAACTTTGTTGCATGGCCACCTAATAAACCAAATTAATATTTTCCATACACGTAATGACATAAGTAATTGGAAACTCGTTGTTCCGTCAAGTGTAGCCACTTCCCAGCTAAGTCAGCAGCCCTTTTATTTACAAAGAATAATGGTATTTGCTGCCCACCCTTAAAGCACAGAGGTAAAACAACAGTACGCAGCTCTATTGTGCTTTAGCACTCACCTTTACCAATGAACACCTGTAATGTAGATTGAAAGAATAGCCCTGGTTTTAATATATAACCTTTGGTAGGATAGCATGGTCAAACTCATAAAAATATCTTGTCTTTTTTACTTTACAGCTCAGTTCTGCTTAGATGAGCTGGAAGAAAGTTAAGGGGAACGGAGCCAAGCAAATGATGTGCAATGTTTTTATGTTGAAGGGAGCATTGCTGCGTGGATTTTCTCCTAACCAAGCTATTTCATTTTGCAGAATTAGATTTAAAAATTGGCTAAACCTAACAGTGCACAGCAAAGTTTGAAAGTATATCCAACTAGAAAATGTTATAAACAAATATTGGAACATGGCAGATATTTATTTTAATTTAAGAAGTAGTTAACCCTTCTTTCTACTTTATAAACTTTATAAAACATAAAAACCTAAAATGTTACGTATTTTAAATTTCACAGAGCATTTTTTTAATTATTACCCAAAGTGCCATATCCATTTTTCAAGTATGTTTTTTAAGAACATCAATGATTAAGCAATTCTCATTCGCGAAACACGTCAGTTGGGGCCTACATTTCAGGGTATTAGAATATTTTACAAACTCTGTCCCTCACTTCCTAACCTATTAAAGGACCATTCATCTCTAAAAATGTCTATCATACACATGAAAGTACTCTTGTTAAAAAAAAAAAAGTATATGAAATAAAAAAGCTTGAAACACTCTATTTTGGAAGGTAACAGGAAGTGCACTGCACATCTGCTGCTTACAACTGAATCTCAGTGGCTGATTACTCACTGGCTAATCAACAGAACGTCCACTCTACTCGTGGGAGGATAAAACAAAAAAGTCAGCACAGGAAAATCTGGTATACAAAAAAAAAAAACACACACACACACATTTTAGAATTACATCTCTTAGATCAAAAAATGCTTTCTGCATTTGTGCAAACATTGCTTGTCCCACACATAGAAAGTTTTGGAACCTACAAATGTTGCAAACCAAGTTCAGGTTCAGGCTATTTACAGAAGAAAACTTAATCTATACAATATTTTTTGCCTCTAAATATGTGGGAACAACCACAATTGTTACTCAAAAGCATTGTTTAGTGTCCTTTTGAGCTCCCTGTTTAACTAAAACCATTTAACTCCTAAACTCTGAAAAGAAATGACCAACTCCAAACCAAAAACATGCTACTCTCTAGATTGACTGACTCTGCCCAGCCATGCCCCTTGGTAACACTCACTCTACACCACCCACTGCTCCAACCCAACCCCTTCATCATCACCCCCTAGCTTCCTCTCCATCATGAGAATGTTGTGAAGTGAGTCTAAAAACTTATACCAACATTATTCCAACCACTTTATTATAGCATATAATAGATTATTTGGGGGAGGGGGGATTAGGAGACTGTACTGTATCCTTCTGGTTGTATGCGCCTATCTGTATAATTGTATTAATAATACTGTATTAATAATACTAATTATCATGAAATAAAATAATCATTATCATCATCATCATCAAGCTCTGCTTCCAAATTTTGGAAATGTAGAATTATAACCTTTCTTAACCAGATTCACTTCTTATTGTCAAAGTATGCAAACTCTTGTATATTTTTTTGCTAAGGCTGAATGCATCATTAAATTATATCCGAGCAAAACAAATTAATAGCTTTGTCTGCAAATTCAAATTAGGACCCACAATGCTTATTGTAAGCGTGATTATAATACTCATGTTAGTTAGAAATTACTTTGTTATTGAAAAATAACCCTGAAGGTGGTGGAAATACAGACATTGTAAATCACGTTATCTTTCTATAGTAATATAATTTACGCCACCGGTTTCCTCTTTGGGTAGTGTAGCTGAAGACTGAAAAGCGTAATGAAAATTACTTTTCTTTTCTTAATAGTCTAAATGTAAAGAACCAGTCAGAGGGAAAAAAAAGTGGCACTGAAATCTCTTTGCAAGAATTAATGCAATGAAGCGAATAATTGAAAAGTTAAAGAAAAAAAACCTTTCCCCAAGCAGAATCCCATTGTATTATTAATAAACAAATAGATGTGTGTGGCGTGACAATTGGCATTTATAGTTCCATGAAGATGGAAAAGCCTCAAAATAACTAAGGTATTTATCATCAAGGTGACAGAAAAGACTGATGATATCACAGGTTGTAAGTAATTTGCCCTGCTGTGTATGGGTAATAGCGTATAACAACAGTTAGCAAACCGTAAGTAAACTGATGAACCATCTAGCTCATAAAGCTTCGCCAACAGACCTGCCAGCAATGAAGTGCAAGAGAAGCCTTGTAAACCAACCGATTACCCAAATATATCTGTCACTCAGCAACACTCAGTAAGTTTTAAAGGGACATTCCAGTCCAAATTGAAATCTCCATAGATGCATTTTAATTTTGAATAGAAGCATGTTTGTATATATTACTCAGAGAGCCTAAGGTGCTTGTACCATCTGGTAATGACTCAATTTGTTAATTGATGACATGATACAAGCAATCTCTACTGATGCTCTGGGCAGCTGCAGTTTTAATAATGCTTGTGCACTGAGAATATCTAGCTATGCTTCACATGCACGTGCAGTGAAAAATATTAACACTAAAACAGTGGTAACTTTTACTAGAATAATTTTTGCCAACAAATTTATATTGCAAATATGTTTCTATTCAAAGATGTAATTCATCTATGTGCATTTAAATTTTGACTGGTTATGTCCCTTTAAGATAGAAAATACAGAATGACCCTGGATAAAATCAAGATGGCTTCCGCTCTCTAAAATGCAGGACTAATGGAGACATTGGACACAAAGCTGTTGAACCCATATATACAAACATCCCAAGCAGCCATACAGGGTTAATTTTATCAAGATGAGGAGGCATCGAGTGAGCCTACAACCAAAAACTGTTGTCTCTTAACGTCTCTTTCACCTAAGAGGTGGAAGATTAAAATCGCCCTGGACTGATTTGAATGGGGTGATTGCCACTGCTCTCATGCAACTAATTATGCGAGTGACTACACAAGTGTCTGTAAAATGATAATGCAAACAGCGGATACTGCCTGCTGACATGACACCAAGAGGACAGGTTTCCTATTTAGGAACCTTGTCCCTCCAGATAATGGTAAATTGGACCAACAAAGCAATTGGAGTTAATTATAACAAATACAAAGGAATACAGTTGCAAATCACTGAACATTGACATCTGAGGCATACATAAAATGTCAATATGAGGGAAGGACTGGGTGATTGGCATAAACATTTCAGGCAAAGTGGCAATCATGCAAAATAAAGAAAAATATGTAATGTTATGATACTATGGAGAAGAAAAGCTGATCCTGTTACAAGTATGATGATGTTATTTTACATTTATGTGGTTATTGCTGTAAAATTATATAGTTATAAACATTGAGATATAAAATTTCCTACAAGTATAAGGGACAGTCAAGTCCAAAATAAACTTTAATGATTCAGATAGTGCATGCAATTGTAAACAATTTTCCAATTTACTTTTATCACCAATTTTGCTTTGTTTTCTTGATATTAGTAGTTTAAAGCTAAACCTAGGTAGGCTCATATGCTAATTTCTTAGACCTTGAAGGCCGCCTCTCATGTGAAAGCATTTTGACATGTTTTTTTTTACCATTAGAGGGCATTAGTTCATGTGTATCATATAGATAACATTGAGTTCACGCACGTGAAGTTACCTAGGAGTCAGCACTAATTGGCTAAAATGCAAGTCTGTCAAAAGAACTGAAATAAGGGTAATCACAGAGGTAAAATGTATATTAATATAACTGTGTTGGTTATGCAAAACTGGGGAATGGGTAATAAAGGGATTATCTATCTTTTTAGAAAACAACAAAATCTGGTGTTGACTGTCCCTTTAAATTAAAAAAGTTAAAATTAAAAAAAGAAATTTTGTGAAATGCCCTAATTACTCGTTATCAAAGTATTGAGCATAAATAGAAGGTGAAAAATGTGTAGCTATAAATAATAATGAATAAATGTCAATGATTCAAATTTAATAAGAAAACAATTAACTGTCTGGTGAGCAGAGTTTTGCTATTCCTGTATGTCCTAAGGAACTGTTTAAAGAAGCCCTTCACACTTTAGTAATCATTCAACTTTGAAGTCTCAAAAGATTTATTAAAAGATTATTTAAATGCATATCAGGTTATAAGTAAGCAAATACGCAATACCTATACTCACAAAAGAATATTTAAAAGTGATATTGTTATACAAAGGCATTTTACACAATAAACACTATAGTATATATGTATTTGCATCTTCCTTCTGTAGGAGCGGAGAGCCACAGACAATCAAGTTCCTGCTTTACCATATATCAGTTAGCTGGACAACTCATAAGATCCAGCACGTCTCACCAGCACCTTAGAGATGCTATTCACTTGTGAGTTTTTTTATTTTGCGTATATCTCTGACTGTCAAAATTGTACTAGGCTATTTGGAGTCTGTGCGTTTCAGATCATCATTTTTAGAGAAGCTGACCATTCTCACGACAAAGGTTTTCACTGTGGATCAATATTTTCCCTTTGGACCATTAACTAATTATTATTTAGTTCATTCATTTTTTGCTATGTTTATTATATAGAGAGCGCCTACATTTGTACGGAGCTTATTGCATACATTTAGAGCCCTTTATTATTCAACTGTGTTTTCAAAATTGCCCAACTTATTGTCCCAACTTACCTGTAGAATATCAAAGCAAGTACATTTGTTAGGGTACAGTACAATAGCACAACTGACAAAAAGTAACACCCATATAGTATAGCTAATAACCTCAAGACGGGGACAAAATGACTTTTAAAGGGCCAGTAAACCCACCAAATAATTTTATATAATTCTGCACATAGTGCAGAATTATATAACATTAGCCTAGCGCCAGTTTTCTAAATCAAAGTATTTCAGAAATATTTATCTACAACAATGGTAGCGAGCTATATTTAGTTTAATGGCACGATCGGGCCAGCTGTGACTAGACAGCGTGCCCAGATACGTTTAGGAAAGAAACAGACCCGCTCAGTAGAGCAAAGAGCGGCAGTTTGTAAAATTAGTTTTTGCAGATAAATATTTCTGAAATACTTTGATTTTGAAAACTGGTGCTAGGCTAATGTTTTATAATTATGCACTATGTGCAGAATAATATAACATTATTTGGTGGGTTTACTGGCCCTTTAAGAATTTTTTTTTCATCCCACTCATGTCTAGTGGTATGGAAGCTACAAACATCTAAGAGGAAATGATTGTCCCTTAAAGGCTTTCCCCCTAGGGGAGTCATTGCCTGAGGCCATGCTGTGATTGGAGGAAGCCAGATTAGTCACTGATGACGTGTGAAGAGAGGATCTCTGGGTGGGGGAAGCTGCTCTGGCAAAGGTAAGTTTTTAATCAAAACGTCTGCTTTCTAAACTTTGATGAATGAAAGTGCCCCTGTTTTTAATAGTATTTTTAAAAACCGGACTTTCAATCATCAAAGTTTACCTTTACTTTAACTTTGAAGTCTGTTCCTGCTCTTGGCAGGCATGTCAATCTGAGAAATGCTAAGACCAAGCCATTAGCTCTAATGTCTCCATTTATACTTGGCAATAGCTTATTCCTGAGCTTAAAGGAGGGTATTCCTTATTGTATATCCATCACTATATGTGGGCGGGAAATAGGTCAGTTCAGCCGAGATAAGTAAATTAAGTAGCATACTACTGGAGATGATACCCGTGTGAGCACATTCCCTCCAACAGATAATTCTCCACCACAACTTGTCTCTGTAGCAGTGGAAGCGTGCTCTCTGGAGTGATGAATCACGCTTACATAGTTAACCTAACCTGTAGACTGTAAGCTTTTCAGGGCAGGACCGTCCATCTGTAATCTCTAAATCTCTTTTTAGGTTTTCCTTACCACAAATCTTTGCCATTTCATATTCCTACTCTTGTACCCAGCTCTGCAAAATTTAGTGACTATACAAATAAATAATAACAGAATATATGGATCATAAATCCTGCTACTGCCATATTTGAATTATATGGCTTACTTACTATAGTAAATTCTATTTATATCACTGTAAAAATCCAGAGAATTCATTTAGTGTGCCTCAGTTTAATGTCATTTAGGAATCCATGTTACTGCTTGTTTGATTATTAATGATTCCAGTATCAGCAGGACCAGATCTCTGAAAGGAAACAGATGCTTGAAGAGGGGGATTATTTATTGTATGTTCCTCAGGATCGTACTGATATATATATTTCCCTTGTGTATGTAATCAGAGACAGTCGTGAGCCAATACACTTCTAAACAAATCTGCTGGTCTCACAAGCTTTTACTCCTTCAGTGCCAGTGATGTCTTGCTGAGCACTCGTAAGAACTGAAATTGTTTATGAAGGCTGGCAATAAATTAGGTTTAAATTTAGATTATTATTTCAAGAGAGGTTTGATCTCATTAGGAATTTAGGATACATATGGTGCTGTGACATGTAAATCCTAAACAAAGGTAAGTGGAAAGATTGATAACAAAATGATTTGTAATAGGATACTATCTATCGGAATGAAATAATGCACATCATTCTAAAAGGCTTAAAGGGACACTGAACCCAATTTTTTTCTTTCATGATTCAAATAGAGCATGCAATTTTATGCAACTTTCTAATTTACTTCTATTATCAATTTTCTTCGTTTTCTTGCTATCTTTATTTGAAAAAGAAGGCATATAAGTTTTTTTTGTTCAGAACTGTAGACAGCACTTTTTCTATTGGTGGATGAATTTATCCACCAATCAGCAAGAACAACCCAGGTTGTTCACAAAAAAATGGGCCGGCATCTAAACTTACATTCTTGCATTTCAAATAAGGATACCAAGAGAATGAAGAAAATTTGATAATAGGAATAAATTAGAAAGTTGCTTAAAATTGCATGCTCTGTCTGAATCCCAAAAGAAAAAAATTGGGTTTAGTGTCCCTTTAAGCAACAATTAGTCTGAAAATAATATGCAGATATATTTTTAAAATACTAGTTTAAATAAAAAATAATAGGGCAATTTCATTCTCTATCTGAATCACGAAATAAAAAATTGGGGTTCAGTGTCCCTTTAACTTTTTTTTTGCTTTGTTTTTAATACAACATTGGGAAACATTTGGTACCTATTTTTAAAAAAATAGCAGAAGCAGATTACTATATAAAATTTAGTGTAAGCAATGAAACCGTTCAAAAAAATACACTGTCCTAAGGTTTAGATAAATACATACATAATGCATATGGTTTGTTTGTATATAACTTCTGGCTTGGCAGGACCAAAGCCCAAAGCAGTTAAATATCAATACAATTATGTCCTCTGAGCAACGGAATGTATTTGTTTACGCATGTCAAATGAATTATCAATATATAAAGCATATTCTAGAAACATTAGCTACATTGTAGTGCTGAGTACATATCTTACTGTGCATTTAAAAGGAAGTATAATTGAAAAATTACATGGTCTAATCCATTAGTATCCATGATTTTTGACCCTACAGTACTGTGTGTTTAACCACTTCAAAGGGTTCAAACACACAAAAAAAGTGCTGCTTAGGACTTGCAGAGCACTGCCGGTCTCGAGCAGAATTCACTACTGATCCAATCAGCAGTACTAGTCGCACAACTCAGATGTGCATGTAGAGCTGCTGATTGGATCAGTGGTGTTTTCTGCTCAGGATTAGCAGTGCACTGCAAGTACCAAGCAGTATTTCTATTGTTTGTTTAACCTCATTGCAGATGTTAAACACAAACTACTGCAGGGTCGATAGTTTTATAATAACATGCTCTAACGGATTAACGTTAAATTTATTTGACTATAATGGCCATTTAAAGAAGGGTGTGTAGAATAAAAGACTGTTAAAGGGACAGTCAAAATTAAACTTCCATGGCTCAGATACAGCATACAATGCTAAACAACTGTTTAATTTACTTCTATGATGTAATTTGCTTTGATCTTTTGGTATCCTTAGGTAGGCACTACTTTGAGCTAACTGCTGATTGGTGGTTGCACATACATGCCTCTTGTCATTGGCAAACTTGATATGTTCAGCTAGCTTCATGTAGTGTGTTGCTGCTCCTTCAAGAAAGGATAAAGAGAGAATTAAGCAAATTTGATAATAGAAATAATTTGGAAAGTTGTTTAGCACTAAATGCTCTATCTGAATCATAAAATAAAAAAAAATAGTTTAATGTCCCTTTAAAGTAACTATCTAACAGGGCTTCCACACACCCTCATTGACACACACTCTATTATTTCCTGATTTATATTTCTCCCTTATTGTACTCAGCAGAAGAGACAGATAAGGTAAGGTAAAACCTAGGTTCCAACATGGTGGCGCATAGTAGCGCCTTTTACTCTATAGCAGTGTTTCCCAAACGCGGTCCTCACGTACCCCCAACAGGCCTGGTTTTCATTATAGCTGAACTAGTGCACAGGTGAAGTAATCAGCTGATCAGTAACCATGTTTACTAACCTGATCCCACTCATCAGCTGATTATTTCAGCTGTGCATTAGTTTAGCTATAATGAAAACCAGGCATGTGAGACCCTAGTTTAGGAAACACTGCTCTATAGAAACTCTTTGGAATTGAGAAAAACAACAATGTTCAAAGTTAAATTACAGCAAAAGGAGACAAAATAAATAAATAAAGTAAGGTCCATTTAAATTAAATGTTTCCATTAAAATTCATTATGACTTGCAAGTACTAAATCAACACACCGACGTTTAACCAAAAATTATGAATGAAATTCAAGTTCTACCCCAAAGCGCACCCCACAAACCTGAGCAAAGTAAAAATCTGCATTTTAAAAAGACATTAAAGGGATATGAAACCCACATTTTTTTCTTTCATGATTCAGATAGAGCATGCAATGTTAAACAACGTTTGAAATTACTTCCATTATCAATTTTTATTTGTTCTCTTGGTATCTTATGTTAAAAAGCAGGGACATATGCTTAGGAGCCTGATCATTTCCGGAGCACTATATGGCAGCAGTTTTGCAAGAATGTTATCCATTTGCAAGAGCACAAGATGGCAGCACTATTTCCTGCCATATAGTTTTCCAGATGCATACCTTGGTATCTCTTCAACACATAATATAATGGGACCTAAGCAAATTTGATTAAATAGGTAAATTAGAAACTTTTTTTTTTAAATGGCTTGCTCTGACTCCCAAAAGAACATTTTTGGGTTTTATATCCCTTTAATCACTGTGAGACTTTTTTTCTAGTAACTTATTTATAACAGTCTCTAATTGATATCTTTTAGTGTTTATGTCTCTTTAACCCCTTAACGACCGACGACGTATGCCATACGTCCTCAAAAAAAAAACACTTAACGACCGAGGACGTATGGCATACGTCGTCGGTTTAACAGAGCACTGGAAGCGATCGGAATCGCTTCCAGCTGCTCTAACAGTATTGCAGGCTTGCCTTGAGGTCTAGGCATCCTGCAATACTGTTCCCGAGTGCCGGGACCGGATTGATCACTCCCCCACGAGTGATCACTTCCGGTTTCGCTCCACGTGGAGCCCGGCAGTGTTTCAGAGCATCGGAAGCGATCGGACACGCTTCCGATGCTCTGATTGTGTGCTAAGTGCCTCGGTGGGTCGAGGCACTTAGTTAGTTATAAAATAAAAGTAATAATTAAAAAAAAAAAAAAACGTATATTAAAAAAAAAGCCCTAAATAGCCCCCCCCCTCCCCCTTCACTAGGCATCCAAGATGGCGATGCCCAGTGCATCATGGGGCCTCTGGGGGTGTCCCTAGCCTGCCTCATCATAGGGGCAAGCTAGGGTCACCCAATCTGAGCCTCCCACCCTAAAAAAAAAAATAATAATAAAATACCCCATTTGTCTGATCATGTCAATATTTGTAAATATTGACTATGATCAGTGTGGATCTCCCTCCCTCTCCTCACTTGCCATTTTGTTGGAGAGAGAGACCTGTATTTAGCAGAGAGAGAGATTTATTTCTTTTATTTGTTAAAAAATATAGAACCAAAGGCTCTTTTCAGAGCCATTAACCCCTAGCTTGCCAGTGATCACTATATATCACTGGCAGTAACATAGGTGCACTTTTTTTTTTGCTGCATTTTGCTGTCTGTGCATTTTTTTAGGGGTTAATTTTGTTGTTATAATTTTTTAAAAACCCAAAGGCTCTTTTCAGAAACATTTAGTTAATTTAATTTTCAGAGCCATTAACCCCTAGCTTGCCAGTGATCACTATATATCAGTGGCAGTAGCATAGGTGCACTTTTTTTTTGCTGCATTTTGCTGTCTGTGCATTTTTTTAGGGGTTAATTTTGTTGTTGTAATTTTTTAAAAACCCAAAGGCTCTTTTCAGAAACATTTAGTTAATTTAATTTAATTTTCAGAGCCATTAACCCCTAGCTTGCCAGTGATCGCTATAAATCACTGGCAGTTGCATAGCTGTACTTTTTTGCTGTCTGTGCATTTTTTTAGGGGTTAATTTTGTTGTTGTAATTTTTTAAAAACCCAAAGGCTCTTTTCAGAAACATTTAGTTAATTTAATTTAATTTTCAGAGCCATTAACCCCTAGCTTGCCAGTGATCGCTATAAATCACTGGCAGTTGCATAGCTGTACTTTTTTGCTGTCTGTGCATTTTTTTAGGGGTTAATTTTGTTGTTGTAATTTTTTAAAAACCCAAAGGTTCTTTTCAGAAACATTTAGTTAATTTAATTTAATTTTCAGAGCCATTAACCCCTAGCTTGCCAGTGATCGCTATAAATCACTGGCAGTAGCATAGCTGTACTTTTTTGCTAGTTAATTTAGTTAATTAATTTAGTTAATTTAATTTAATTTTCAGAGCCATTAACCCCTAGCTTGCCAGTGATCGCTATAAATCACTGGCAGTTGCATAGCTGTACTTTTTTGCTGTCTGTGCATTTTTTTTAGGGGTTAATTTTGTTGTTGTAATTTTTTAAAAACCCAAAGGCTCTTTTCAGAAACATTTAGTTAATTTAATTTAATTTTCAGAGCCATTAACCCCTAGCTTGCCAGTGATCGCTATAAATCACTGGCAGTAGCATAGCTGTACTTTTTTGCTAGTTAATTTAGTTAATTAATTTAGTTAATTTAATTTAATTTTCAGAGCCATTAACCCCTAGCTTGCCAGTGATCGCTATAAATCACTGGCAGTTGCATAGCTGTACTTTTTTGCTGTCTGTGCATTTTTTTAGGGGTTAATTTTGTTGTTGTAATTTTTTAAAAACCCAAAGGCTCTTTTCAGAAACATTTAGTTAATTTAATTTAATTTTCAGAGCCATTAACCTCTAGATTGCCAGTGATCGCTATAAATCACTGGCAGTAGCATAGCTGTACATTTTTGCTAGTTAATTTAGTTAATTAATTTAGTTAATTTAATTTTTTTAGTAATTGTTTTCTGTGACAGATACAAAAATGTCACAGAAAAGATATAGTGCTGAGGAGGCGTATGCCATCCTTGCGTCAGAGTCAGATGCCTCTATTTCTGACTCAGACCCCAATTTTGACCCTGCCATGTGCTCAGATACATCATTAGATGCAGTCTCAACTGATAGTGATGTATCTGTGGCTGCTAGCCCCCCTGCCAGCCCCCCTGCCAGAAGGAGGCGTGTTGCTGCCATTGCTGCTGAAGAGTGGGTAACGCCTCATCTCCAGAGGCCAGATATCCCACCCTTCACAGCAAATGCTGGCATAAATATAGATGTGGCAGGTTTTAGCCCCCAGCAGTTTCTGGAAGTGTTTCTGGGCGATGATATATTGGGGAACATTGTCGCCCAAACTAATTTATATGCCCATCAGTTCCGTGCTGCAAAGCCTGGAACATATTTGGCAAAGCAGCAATGGGCCCCCATCAATGTGCCAGAATTCAAAAAATTCTGGGCATTGACTATGCTGATGGGCATCATAAAGAAACCCTCCATTCGCTCCTACTGGAGTACTAGCCCCATCTGCTCTACCCCCATTTTCTCCCAGACTATGTCGAGGAAGAGGTATGAAATGATTCTGCATTTCATGCACTTCAGCGACAACAGCCTGTGCCCCCCTAGGGAGCATCCCCAATTTGACAGGCTGTATAAAATCCGCCCCCTGATAACCCACTTTTCTGCCAGGTTTGCAGAGGCTTATACACCTGGAAGGAATATATGCGTTGATGAATCCCTAATGAAGTATAAGGGAAGGCTGGGATTCAAGCAGTATATTCCTTCCAAACGCTCCAGATATGGGGTAAAGGTGTATAAGCTCTGTGACAGCGAGACTGGGTATACTCAGGCCTTCCGGGTGTATGAGGGAAAGGATAGCCACCTTGACCCTCCAGGTTGCCCAGAACATATGGGAACCACTGGCAAGATTGTCTGGGACCTGATATTACCCCTAATGAACAAAGGGTATCACTTGTACTTAGACAATTTTTATACAAGTGTCCTTTTGTTCAAGCTACTGTATTGCTTTGATACAGTAGCTTGCGGTACAATTAAAAAGAACCGCGCAAGTTTCCCAGGACAGCTTGTACGCACCCGGCTACGAAGGGGGGAGACCTCAGTTCTGCGCCAAGAGGAGCTGTTGGCACTGAAGTACAGAGACAAGAAGGATGTATACCTTCTTACCACCATCCACACAGAGAGGACGGTGGCGGTTTCTGTACGTGGCAGAGCTGAGATCATAAGGAAGCCAGTGTGCATCAAGTCTTATAACCGGCATATGGGTGGGGTTGATCTGGCTGATCAGCTGCTGCAGCCCTACCTAATTATGCGGAAGACAAGGGCCTGGTACAAAAAGGTTGCAATTTACCTAATGCAGATTGCAACCCACAACGCTTTTTTGTTGTTCAAAAAAGCAAACCCCAGAGTTAAAAAGACTTTTTTACAGTTTCAGCTCCAGATTATTACGGGGATTTTGTACCATGATGCACCTGCTCCCCGGGCGGTGATGGGAGAGAGCAGAGTTGGGGCTACCCATTTTATTTTTAAAATCCCCCCTACTGCCACAAAGCAGAAACCACAAAAAAAATGCAGAGTCTGTACCAAGAGGGGGAAGAGAAGGGACACCATATATTACTGTCCTGATTGCCCTGGACAGCCTGCACTCTGCATTGGGGACTGCTTCAAGCGGTACCATACAATGGTCAATTTTTAAAAAAATAAATACATTTGCTGTTACATATATATATATATTTTTTTGGTTATGTTTACAGTTAGATGTTTTTTTGTTTTTTTTACTTTTACTGTGCCAGATTTTTACATTTCACTACTCTATTTTTTTCTAAAATTGGGCCTGTTTTTTTTTAACCAAAACCCCTGTCAAACCTATGCATGGGGGACATAGGTGTTCTCAGGGTGCCTTGCAGAAAACAACCTGAAGTATGTTTTTGTAATAACTTACAACAGTCTCTCCTAAATTATAGTCAAAAAGCAATGTGTCTGTAAAAATGAAAATTGAAAAATTACCACCATACACTTTCTCCAATTTTTTGGGCTAAAACGGTTGCTTCAAAGGCATCAAAGCACACCATATACAATACCTTGGGGTGTCAACATTTAAAAAATATACACTTTGAATGCAATAAATAAAAGTGGGGTATGCGATAGGCCCCAAACTAAAGATAGGCCTATCAGAAGAAATACTCTCATTTTTAATAACTAAAATCACAAGTCATAAAATTGTAACATAACCTTCCCAAAATCCTGGCAAACCTATGCATGGGGGGCATAGGTGTACTCAGGGTGCCTTGCAGAAAACAACCTGAAGTATTCTTTTGCAATAACTTACAACAATCTCTCCTAAATCATAGTCAAAAAGCAATGTGTCTGTAAAAATGAAAATTGAAAAATTACCACCATATACTTTCTCCAATTTTTTGGGCTAAAACGGTTGCTTCAAAGGCATCAAAGCACACCATATACAATACCTTGGGGTGTCAACATTTAAAAAAATATACACTTTGAATGCAATAAATAAAAGTGGGGTATGTGATAGGCCCCAAACTAAAGATAGGCCTATCAGAAGAAATACTCTCATTTTTAATAACTAAAATCATGTAACATAACCTTCCCAAAATCCTGGCAAACCTATGCATGGGGGGCATAGGTGTACTCAGGGTGCCTTGCAGAAAACAACCTGAAGTATTCTTTTGCAATAACTTACAACAGTCTCTCCTAAATCATAGTAAAAAAGCAATGTGTCTGTAACAATGAAAATTGAAAAATTACCACCATATACTTTCTCCAATTTTTTGGGCTAAAACGGTTGCATCAAAGTCATCAAACCACTCCATGTATAATACCTTGGGGGGTCAACTTTTTAAATATAATCACATTTATGGAAAACAAATAAATTGGGGTATGTTAAAAGACCCCCAAAAAAGACAATAGGCAAAGAAAATATGTTAAATGTGAAAAAAAATCACAAACACATGTCAGACATTTGGCATTGCACCGCCCAAACAAGCCACCAAACCTATGCATAGGTGGTATCACTGAACTCAGGAGATGTTGGTGACCACATATTGGTGTCTTCTTTGGTAGTAACACATAACAGGAGCTGTGAATCCATGTCTAAAGTACAATGTATGTGAAAAATAACACAAAGAAATGAATGCCCAATAGTTTGACAAAGACTAGTGGTTGAATTAGTGTATGGAAAGTGTTAAAACACCTGCATTTGAAATACCCTAGGATGTCTACTTTTTAAAAATATATGGTTTTATGGGGGTAAATTACATTGGCCGGCTTCAGAAATGTCTTAAATAGAACATGGGTGCATGGGATGTGAAAAGGGGAAGTGTAAAAAATGGAATGCGCTTCCTAAAAATAAGGCCTTCTAGCCCCCAGAGAACCCAACACACCTATACATGGGTGGTATCACTGTACTCAGGAGATGTTGTTGAACACATATTGAGGTGTTTTTTGGCAGTAACACATAACAGGAACTGGGAATCCATGCCTAAAGTACAATGTGTGTGAAAAATAACACAAAAAAATGACTACCCAAAAGTTTGACAAAGACTGGTGGTTAAATAAGTTCATGGAAAGTGTGAAAATACCAGCATTTCAAATACCCTAGGGGGTCTACTTCTCAAAAATATATGGTTTGATGGGGGTAAATTCCATTGGCCAGCTTCAGAAATGTCCCTAATAGGACATGGGTGCATGATGACCGATGTGAAAATTCCAAGTTGAAAAACTGGAATGCGCTTCCTAAAATTAAGGCCTTTTAGCCCCCAGAGAACCCGACACACCTATACATGGGTGGTATCACTGTACTCAGGAGATGTTGTTGAACACATATTGAGGTGTTTTTTGGCAGTAACACATAACAGGAACTGAGAATCCATGCCTAAAGTACAATGTGTGTGAAAAATAACACAAAATAATGACTACCCAAAAGTTTGACAAAGACTGGTGGTTGAATTAGTGCATGGAAAGTGTTAAAATACAAGCATTTGAAATACCCTAGGGTGTCTACTTTTCAAAAATATATGGTTTGATGGGGGTAAATTCCATTGACCAGCTTCAGAAATGTCCCAAAAAGGACATGGGTGCATGATGACCGATGTGAAAATTCCAAGTTGAAAAACTGGAATGCGCTTCCTAAAATTAAGGCCTTTTAGCCCCCAGAGAACCCGACACACCTATACATGGGTGGTATCACTGTACCCAGGAGATGCTGCTGAACACATATGGAGGTTTTTTTTGGTAGTAACACATAACAGGAACTGAGAATCCATGCCTAAAGTACAATGTGTGTGAAAAATAACACAAAATAATGACTACCCAAAAGTTTGACAAAGACTGGTGGTTGAATTAGTGCATGGAAAGTGTTAAAATACAAGCATTTGAAATACCCTAGGGGGTCTACTTCTCAAAAATATATGGTTTGATGGGGGTAAATTCCATTGGCCAGCTTCAGAAATGTCCCTAATAGGACATGGGTGCATGATGACCGATGTGAAAATTCCAAGTTGAAAAACTGGAATGCGCTTCCTAAAATTAAGGCCTTTTAGCCCCCAGAGAACCCGACACACCTATACATGGGTGGTATCACTGTACTCAGGAGATGTTGTTGAACACATATTGAGGTGTTTTTTGGCAGTAACACATAACAGGAACTGAGAATCCATGCCTAAAGTACAATGTGTGTGAAAAATAACACAAAATAATGACTACCCAAAAGTTTGACAAAGACTGGTGGTTGAATTAGTGCATGGAAAGTGTTAAAATACAAGCATTTGAAATACCCTAGGGTGTCTACTTTTCAAAAATATATGGTTTGATGGGGGTAAATTCCATTGACCAGCTTCAGAAATGTCCCAAAAAGGACATGGGTGCATGATGACCGATGTGAAAATTCCAAGTTGAAAAACTGGAATGCGCTTCCTAAAATTAAGGCCTTTTAGCCCCCAGAGAACCCGACACACCTATACATGGGTGGTATCACTGTACCCAGGAGATGCTGCTGAAGACATATGAGGGTGTTATTTGGCAGTAACCCTTAATATTATCAGTAAATGTATTCTTAAATTGCTATTTTGTCAAAAAATCAAATTATTTCCCCCCCCCCCCCAAACTTTGGCATAGATTGGTGGTAAAATGGTTGCATGAAAAAAGTCAAAATACCCCAAGTTTAATACCTTAGGTTGTCTTCTTTTAAAAAATATATACATTTGAAGGGTTATTCAGGGATTCATGACAGATATTGGTGTTACAATGTAACTATCGCCAATTTTGAAAAAACATGGTTTTGAAATAGCAAAGTGCTACTTGTACTTATTGCCCTATAACTTGCAAAAAAAGCAAAGAACATGTAAACATTGGGTATTTATAAACAGGACAAAATTTAGAAACTGTTTAGCATTGGTATTTTATGGTGGTTGTAGATGTGTAAGAAATTTTGGGGCTCAAAGTTAGAAAAAGTGCATTTTTTTTTCATTTTTTCCTCATATTTTATATTTTTTTTTATAGTAAATTATAAGATATGATGAAAATAATCATATCTTTAGAAAGTCCATTTAATGGCGAGAAAAACAGTATATAATATGTGTGGGTACAGTAAATGAGTAAGAGGAAAATTACAGTTAAACACAAACATCGCAGAAATGCAAAAATAGCCTTGGTCCCAGATGGTCAACAAATTGAAAAGTGGTCTGGTCACTAAGGGGTTAAGAAAACTGGTCATTTTGATTTTTTCAGTAGAACAGATCAAGTAAATCTGTATTGAAATTTTCTTCACTTGGTAAATATTATTTCTTGCTAAAGTCAATTTGCCTGCTGTAACAATATAAACGATTTGCACAGTGTGTTAATAGTAATGTTTATTTGTGAGAATTACAATGCATACTTACAGTATTACTTCATTGCCTAAACATTTCAGAGACAAAGGAAAACCGACAAGAAAAATATGGACAATTTCAAATAACAATTACAGTCAAATACAGTTTTGCAGAAAATAAAAGGCATTTGCCATAAAGATTAAGCTGTTCATACATGACTGCATTTCAGAAAAATAAAATGCTAGTATATGTCAATAAGCTAACAACATATCAACAACTCAATCAATCCACTGACAAAATATATTTATGGCAATAATAACTATTTTGAGACTGGTTGTTACTTGCGCTATAGGACAGGAGCCAACTTCAACAAAAATGATTAAAAGGAACATAAGCCCCATTTGTCACTCTTTGGGCCAACGAGGTTCCTAGCTAAGAAGCCTGTGTCTATCCATATTCAGGGTCAGAGATTAGGCATTTGCCAACCGCATTTACTTGTTATGTTTCTCCTCCTTACTTTGTGTAATCAATTGTGCAACAGCAGAGCTCATTATCACTCACCTAGGATTATTTAAAAGGATAATAAAGCAGGGGCATATTTTGGCCTAGGCAAACAAAGCACTTGCCTAGGGCGGCAGATTTTAGAGCGGGGGCAAGCACTTTTAGTCTCAGTACACACTCACACAAACTGCACTACACATGCATACATACACACACACACACACTGCACTGCACACAAAACAGCACTACACACAGACACTACACTACACACACAGACACATACACTACACTACACACACACTTACACAAACAGCATTACACACACGCTTACACAAACAGCACTACACACACACTTACACAAACAGCACTACACACACACTTACACAAACAGCACTACACACACACACAAACAGCACTACACACACACAAACAGCACTACACACGCACACAAACAGCCCTACACACGCACACAAACAGCCCTACACACGCACACACATACACTACACAGCCCTACACACAAACACTACACTACACACACACACACACAGAGACACTTGAACATGAACATTAAAGGGGCACTCAATCAAAATTAAACTTTCATTATTCAGATAGAGCATGCCATTTTAAACAACTTTCCAATTTACTTCCATTAACTAAGTGTGCACAGTTTTTATATTTAAACTTTTTGAATCACTAGCTCCTACTGAGCATGTGCAAGAATAAGTCTGTATGCATTTGTGAATGGCTGATGTCTGTCACATGGTACATGTATGCATTTGTGATTGGCTGATGGCTATCATATGGTACAGGGGGGAGTGGAAAAAGACATAACTTTTAAAATTGTCAGAAAAAAATCTACTACTCATTTGAAGTTCAGACTAAGTGCTATTGCATTGTCTTGTTATCTTGCATTTGTTGATTATGCAAATCTACTGTGTTAACTGGTCCTTTAACTTTGGAAATGCAGTAGGGAAAAAAAGAGAGTCAAGTTACATCTATTCTTCACCAAAAAAATATTACGGCCGAAAAAGGTCTAAAACCTGTGAGTGTGGAGCAGCAGAATTTTGAGTGCCTAGGGCAGCACAAAACCTTTATTCACCACTGCAATAAAGTAAAAATTAAACTTTCATATTAAGCAAGCAATTAAAAAAAAAAAAAGTTCAGATTTACTTCTGTTATCTAAGTTGCTTTGTTTTCTTGGTATGCATTGCTAAAAAGCATCTTTAGATTGGCTCAAAAGCAACAATGTACTACTGGAAGCACCCACTATGTGCACCTCCCTATATTAGGTCAGTGAGCTTGGCCCATTTGGGGGGCAGGGCCATTCTTTACACACTAGGCGCCTATTGGCTGAGCGGCCGCGGGATCACACCCACTCATTCATATACTGCAGCCCGGCCAAGGTATCCAGAAATCCTATTGGTCAGTGGCACAGACCCTCCCCCTTAGCACCTCACTGTGGTGCTGCTGCTGAGCTGCATTGAGACATAGCAGATATAGGTGAGTTGTGCAGACTCCCATACATTTTAGCTATCAGTAGCTGCTGCTTTTCATGCTCTTTGATCTCACACATCTTAAGACCTGCACTACGCTATTCATATCTGCTTTTGTCCAGCAGTGCGTTGAGTTAGGGGGCATCCTGTAAACACCTGGAAGCTGCCGACTCACATTATTAATTGCCAGTACTTTGGTTTATGAGGGGTGGGGGGGCTGGAATGAGTTTTTGCAGGTTGGTATGTCTGTGAAAGTGAATCTGGATTAGCACAGATCTTAGTGTGCATCACTTTCACAAGAATAAATGCAGCTCCGAAAAAAGCCGAATACAGTGAGCGACCACATTCGGATCATCACAAATAATTGCACAGGACTTTTATGCAATATTATATCCTATTTAAAGCCCTAAAATGAATGCTGTAAATGTAAAAACAGAAATAATATAAAAGTTTTTTTATGCTTGTGAAACAGGTCACTATCTATCTATAAGGCAGTGGGGAGCTCTGTTTATCAACCAGTGAACAGTCATTTTTTCTTTGCTGCATATAAAAATGATATTTTAACACTTTCTTCATGCACACATACAGGCAATTACTGTTAGCTTCAATATAAAAAAAGAACACTATGAAAAATATTTTTAAAGGGACAGGAAACCCCCAAATTTTCTTTTGTGATGTGGACAGAACGTACAATTTTAAACAACTTTCCAATTTACTTCTATTATCAAATATGCTTCATTCTGTTGTTATCCTTTGCTGAAGGAACAGCACTACACTACTGGCAGCTAGCTGAACACATGTAGTTAGCCAATCACAAGAGACAAACGTGTGCAGGCACCAATCAGCAGCTAGCTTTGGCTTTTGGCCTCCTAAGGACAAACTTCATTTTTTACACAAAAGCAATGTTTAAAGGGATATTAAACTCTAAACACAATGATGTATTCAAAGCAAATATAAGATTAATTACACTATGCAGATGTATTTTTTTTATTATATTAGTTGTTTAAATATAAAAATAAACAAATGTAAAGTTTTAGTGGCTGGGGAAATTACGGACAGCTATAGATGGGTCACTAGAATGTGCAAACAATAACTGATGAAATATAGCAGTGTTGGACTAAGTACATTTTGATCTTTTTTGTCATCTACATTTAAACCTTATTGTATGTCAAATTTCAGTGAGTGACTTGGAGGTTTGTAGCTGCCAAGGGAGATGAAATCGACAACCCCTTTGTGGTGTCAACACGTGCATACGTGGTAACATCACCAGCAGTCCCATGAAGCCTGGGAGTTCCACCCACTAGGCCACCTGTAGTGCGGGGATTGATGAAAACAGCGTTTGATTGGTGATCCCCCTACATAACAAAAAGGGCTTGTCATGCGCCTACATGCTTCAAAGGGATTAAAAGAAATTGGGAAGCCCACAATTTAGAATTAAATTACAGGAAAGGGGGGCAAAATAAAGTATATTGCAAATATATTAAAGTACATAAAAGATAAGTGATATGCTAAAGTTCTTCAATGGATTTTTTTTAAAAATAGATTATATATATATATATTGCTATTTCAAAAACCATCAATATAGAATTCTCTTTGCCATTTCCTGTGTGTTCTAGCGAACCGACTTAGCAAGCAGTATGACTAATCAACATCTAATTTTATTTTACTTTTTTCAATGCTTGCTATTGTCTAAAAAATGGAATATCTTCCTCAACAGGATGATTATAAAATCTGCCAGTCTGGCCATTTCAATTAAATAACACAGCTAATAGAATATATATATATATATATATATATATATATATATATATATATATATATATACTTAGCAAGTTCTCATACATTGAGTTACATTTTTTCTATATTCTGGAAACTGTCAAGTTGTATGTTTAAACTTGTTTAAATTAAAAATATTCAAGTTTCGACAAAATAATTTGCCAATTAATTCCAAGAGTCGCCAGCTGGATAGGTTTTAAGAATCTCCGTGCTTGAGCACAGGTGAGTCTGACAGATGTTCAGTCATTTTAATTGCTTCATTTGCATGTCCTCAAATAGAGGAATGAGTTATTCTGTGCATGATGTGAATGGATAAAAGTCCAATGGTTTCCAGTCTTTTCTTCTGTTAATGAACCTCAGTGTACTAAAATTTAAGTGACACTTCTTTTTTATTTTCTGTTTGATTGGCCCCTTTAATGTGGGACAATATTAAAATTAAAACACTACTGTGAACTAAAAAGTATATGTAGGAAAAATTACACAGTGTCACTAAAACTAGGCATGTGCATCAGTTGCTTTTTGGTAGCAATGAATGACAAAAATGGCCAGCAGCATTTGCCTCTTTTTTTTTTTTAGAGCTGGACTTCTTGCAAAAGTGCAACATGCGAAAATCTTGATTTTCTCTGATATTTGTTTATTCCACTTTCACACGAAAATATCCAACTCCAAAAAGAGACGGATGCTGCTGGCGGTAGCCATTTTTGGCACTCGTTGCTACCCATAGCAACAAATGCACATGCCTTCTAAAAACCTGTTAAACTTAAAGGGATACTAAACCCAAATTTTTCTTTCTTTCACGGTTCAGATAGAGCATGCGATTTTAATCAACTTTCTAATTTACTCCTATTATCAATTTTTCTTTGTTCTCTTGCTAACTTTATTTAAAAAAATAAGGCATCTAAGCTAAGAAGCCAGCCAATTTTTGGTTCAGACCCTGGACACCACTTGTTTATTGGTGGGTGAATTTATCCACCAATCAGCAAGAACAACCCAGGTTGTTCACCAAAAATGGGCCGCAATCTAAACTTACATTCTTGCTTTTCAAATAAACATACCAGGAGAATAAAGAACATTTAAAACTAGGAGGATCTTTATTTAAAAAGCAGGAATGTAAAGCTTAGAAACCGTCCCATTTTAGGTTCAGCACACTGGATAGCGCTTGATTATTGGTGGGCTACATTTAGCCACCAATAAGCAAGAGTAACCCTGGTTCTGAACCAAAAATGGGCTGGCTGCTAAGATTTTAATTCCTGCTTTTTAAATAAAGATAGCAAGAATATAAGGAAAAATTAATAGTAATAAATTAGAAAGTTGCTTAAAATTGCATGCTCTATCTGAACCATTTAAGAAAAAAAAATTGGGTTTAGTATCCATTTAAAGAGAGATATTTTAAAGCAAAAATAAAGCTTAATTTATTAGACTCCACAAAGAAGTTAATCACACAGCTAAAGTCCCCTTAAAGGGTCACAAGACTTGCAGCTCCCAAACAGGAGCAGCAGTCACTTGCTCTCATTAATCAGCAGCTGTTTCAAGCAGAAGCTTGTGAGTTGTGCACTTCCTGTTCTTAGGTACAAATGTTCATGGTCAGCCAAACATTAACAGGAAGTAACCATCAGCCAATGAGCCTTAGTAGGAAGTACACAAACTATACTGCTGAATTAATTTAAAATTAAAATGTAAATACAGACCAAAAAAAAAAAAAAATCACTGTTTAAATGCTGCATTTTTATGTTATTAAAAGACAAAAAGTAAATCATCCCATCAAATTGGAAAGAAACTGTACTTTTTTCTTTTCTCGTGTCTCTGCTTTCCTATTAAGGCATTACTGCTAACTATGCCTATTTTGTAATCTCATTTATTTATTTTATCACTTGGGTATATGTAAAAAATGATTAAACTGATAAACTGATTTTCTAAAAACACACGTTTAGGTTTGTCTGCTTTTTACACTGTTATTTTATTTCACTCTTGATATTGCCATCGATTTGTATTTGGAATCTTATGTGAACTTTTATTTTTTGAAAATACAAATAAATATATTTAAAAAAAACATGAACAGTATGTAAAATGGTTATACTAAAAACAGTCTAATTACTTATGTGTTTAGGAAAACCTTCTATAGTAACCGCATACTTTAATTTTCTTTTATATGAGTTTAAAAGGAACATCAGCACTCATCTTGGATTTATACAGCGCTACGGAATGCAGCGTTTGTGTGTGGGATGAATTAAATGATATCACAACGGGTAATTCAGCTATATGCATGAGATGAGAATTAACTGAACGTAGGCAGTCAATCAAATACGGATATATAAATGTGCTTGATGAGAAACACTGTTTCTGGCTTACTAAAGAATTTGTCAAACACTTCCTACACGGCAACAATTACTTCAAATAGAGGTTTAACAAAAAAAAATCATTAAAACTACAAATAAACCAAAGTCATCCTTCCTTGGTGAGGAGATACAATATTTGAAATATAAATCCAAATAATGTACTGTATATTGATTGTTATTCGGGATATTGTTAACCCCTTCGCTACTGGGAATTTCAAAGAAAAACTTGCCAAAAGTATTTTTTGCTATCATTTTGTTTAAACAGAAATACAGCCTTTGTTGGAGGGGTGGGTTGTTTGTTTTTTATTTACCTATGAAAAATATATGTATTTGTAAAGTAGACAACCCAAGGTATTGATCTAGTTCCATTTCGGTATATTTCATTATACCAAATTAAAGATACCACTATTTATTTGCAAACTTTGGGGTTCTCCCTGAAATGCAGTCATAAGGCAAGTAGCTGTAAAAGCTTATCTGGGATCACCTTTGTTCAAAAATAGCACACATGCATGGCTTTGCCAATGGTGTTTGGCAATGAGAAGGCTACTAATTGCAGATGGACATCACACTTCTTACATTCCCGGCAGTGAAGGGGTTAATCAGTTAGCTTGTAAGGTTAATATATGCGTTAGTGTAGGGGTTACCCTCCAAACTGACACCTCCCACCTCCTGATCTCTACCTGATCCATTCCAAATACTTATCTTCCCAAAGTGACTGTTTTATGTTTTTAAGTGATGTTAAAGGGACATTAAACCCAATTTTTTTCTTTCATGATTCAGATAGAGAATACCATTTTAAACAACTTTCTAATTTACTTCCATCGTCTAATTTGCTTCATTCTCTTGATATTCTTTCCTGAAAAGCATATCTCGATCTAGGCTCGGTAGCTTCTGATTGGTGGCTGCACATATTTCCCTTATGTGATTGGCTCACCCATGTGCATTGCTATTTCTTTAACAAAGGATATCTAAAGAATGAAGCAAATTAGATTATAGAAGTAAATTGAAATGTTGTTTAAAATTGTATGCTCAATCTGAATCATGAAATACATTTTTTGGGTTTAATGTCCCTTTAAATAGTAAAAAAAAGCCTCTCAGAGTTATGTATTTTAAGCAAAGATTAGTTTTAGAATAATATGCAGATGTGTTTTTTTTATTATATTAGCTGTTTAAAAGGACATGAAACATTTTTTATTCATATAGAGCATGTAATATTAAATAACTTTTCAATTTACTTCTATTACCCAATTTGTGTTGCGCTCTTTGTATATCCTTTGTGAAAAAGCATACCTATGTAGGGCTCAGGAGCAGCACTACTGGGAGGCTAGCTACTGATTTGGTGGCTGCACATATGTACTTCTTGTCTTTGGCTCACTCAATGTGTTCAGCTAGCTCCCAGTAGTGCATTGCTACACAGTCAACAAAGAATACCAAGATAATGAAACACATGTAATAAAAAAAGTAAAGTTGTTAAAAATTGTATGCTCTATCTGAATCATAAAAGAAACATTTGGGGTTTCATGTCCCTCTAAATATTGAAAACATAAGTGTGATGTTTTAGTGTTGGTAAAGCAATCAGCGCCACCATGTTGTAACCTAGATTTCCTTCTCTACTGAGACCAATTAGTGACAGCTAGTAATGGGTTACTGGAGAGTGCAACCCATGCCTGTGTGGAACATAGAATAATTAAATTCGGAGCACTTTCACTTATAGCAGCAACTGGAAAACACACAATTTTTTGAATAATATTACAGCTAAAAATGAAAAAAATAAAGTATGTTGTTTTACTACAAATAATTAAAGGGACATGAAACCCATTTTTTTCAGGATTCAGATAGCACATACAATTTTAAACAACTTTACAATTTACTTCTATTATCAAATATACTTAATTCCCTTGATAGCCTTTGCTAAAGGAGCAGCAATGCACAACTGAGAGCTAGCTGAACACATCTAGTCAGCCAATCACAAGAGACAAATGAGTGCAGGCACCAATCAACAGCTAGCTCCCACTAGTGTGGGATATGTACATATTTTTTTATTTTTTTTATTAACAATGGATACCAAGAGAACAAAGTTTATTAAAAAAATTTAAGTGAATTTCAAAGTGTCTTAAAATAATAACGTGCTCTGTCTGAATCATGCAAGTTTAATTTCGACTTTCCTATCCCTTTAAACATGTTATAATCTCAGGGTGTTTAATGTTCCCCTTAAACCATGCATTTTGATTGCAGATCTTTTGCGATGCGTTGCTTAGATGCTGATATATACTATGCATATTAAATCAAATATGACTTTAATGACCCTTTAAATGAACAGGAAACCCCAAATGTTTCTTTCACGATTTGGATAGAACAGACAATTTTAAACAACTTTCCAATTTACTTCCATTATCACATTTGGTTCATTATTTAGTTATCCTTTGATGAAGGAACAGCATTGCATCACTGGCAGCTGAACAGTGAACACATCTAGTTAGCCAATCACACAAGACAAATGTGTGCAGGCACCAATTAGCAGCAGCTCCCACTAGTGTAGAATTTGTGCATTTTTTTTTTTTTTTTTTTAAACAAGGGATACCAAGAGAACTATTTGAAAATAGTAGTGAATTTAAAGTGTCTTAAAATGACATGCGCTATCGGAATCATGCAAGTTTAATTTTGACTTTACTATCCCTTTAAGTTGTGCAGTTTGAAAATAGATATTTCCTGAATATTGTCCCTTTTGATCACATCATTTTTGGCATAAAAAATTCACTCTGTGAGTCTACCTGGCTCTGTTGTATTTCACTGGCTCTGTTGTATTTCAAAAAGTGAAAAACATGCAAAATATAGATGTTTAAAGGTATGATGAGTGACAATGGCATTTACAGTGTTTGCCAGCCTGTATTCATGCCAAATACAAGTTCCTTGCTGTGATATTTTTTTCAGATAGTGCTGCAGTGCCTGAAGCTTGAGAAATAGTAAAGGGTAAATGGTTTATGATTATTAACATAATGAAAAGAAAACGCAAATTCACAGCACTGCAGTGGATAAGGATCTCATAATTAGAGTAAATTAATATTGTTCAGAATATGAATAAACATCAAACATCTTGTACCCTTACCCCTATACTCACACATATCTTCAACCTCTCCCTCAGCACTGGTATAGTTCCCACATCTCTTAAACATGCATTAGTCACACCTATCCTCAAAAAACCTTCTCTCCCCATCCAACTACCACCCTATTTCCCTACTCCCTCTTGCCTCAAAGCTCCTTGAAAAGCTAGTATATGCAAGTCTATTCCTTTTCCTTACATTAAACTCCCTCCTTGATCCACGGCAATCTGGATTTCGCCCCCTTCACTCAACAAAGATAGCAATTGTTAAAGGTACACCGAACACAAATGTTTTATTTCATGATTCAGATACAGCATGCGATTTTAAGCAACTTTCTAATTTACTCCTATTATCACATTTTCTTCATACTCTTGCTATCTTTATTTGAAATGCAAGAATGTAAGTTTAGATGCCGGCCCATTTTTGGTGAACAGCCTGGGTTGTTTTTGCTGATTGATGGATAAATTCATCCACCAATAAAAAAGTGCTGTCCAGAGTTCTTAACCCCCAAAAAAAGCTTAGATGCATTCTTTTTCAAATAAAGATAGCAAGAAAACGAAGAAACATTGATAATAGGAGTAAAATAGAAAGTTGCTTAAAATTGCATGCTCTATCTGAATCACGAAAGAACAAATTTGGGTCCAGTGTCCCTTTAAGGTTACCAATGACCTACTTACAGCAAAATCCAAAGGCCACTTCTCTCTCTACTTATCCTCCTTGATCTGTCTGCAGCCTTTGATACTGTCGACCACCCTCTTTTGCTCCATACCCTCCAATCCTTCGGCATCTGCGACACAGCTCTCCCTTGGTTCTCTTCCTATCTGTCTAACTGTACCTTTAGGCGCATTTCTATCAAGCTCCCTATGGAGCTTGAAGTCCCGTGTTTCTGGCGAGCCTTCAGGCTCGCAAGAAACACCAATTATGAAGCAGCGGTCTAAAGACCGCTGCTCCATAACCTGTCCGCCTGCTCTGAGAACGATCGGGTTGATTGACACTCCCCTTCTGGCGGCCGATTGGCCGCATATCTGCAGGGGGCGGCGTTGCACCAGCATCTCACAAGAGCTGCTGGTGCAATGCTAAATACGGAGAGCTTATTGCTCTCCGCATTCAGCGAGATCTGTCGGACCTGATCCGCACTGTCGAATCAGGTCAAACAGACCATTGTTAAATAGGCCCCTAAGTGTAGCCTTCTCTGGGGCATCCTCTGCCCCGTTACCTCTTTCTGTTGGGGTACCGCAAGGCTCTGTCCTCGGTCCCCTTCTCTTCTCAATCTACACGTCCTCATTAGGTTCCTTAATAAAGTCCCACGGGTTTCATTATCATTTGTATGCCGACGATACCCAAATCTACCTCTCTGCACCAGAACTCTCTCCTTCCTTGCTAACCCGTGTTACTAATTGTCTCTGTCATATCTCATCTTGGATGTCCTCTCACTACCTCAAGCTAAATCACTCCAAAACTGAGCTCCTTATTTTCCACCATTCTTCCAAATTCTCCACCCCCCATGTCTCTATAACTGTTGATAACTCCATCATTACCACAACCTCACATGCCTGATGTCTTGGGGTCACACTTGACTCAGATATTTCTTTCACTCCTCACAATTCAGTCCTTGACTAAAGCCTGCCGCTTCCACCTTAAAAACAACGCTAAAATTAGACATTTCCTTACACAAGACACAACTAAGATTTTAATCCACTCTTACATCCTTTCCCGCCTCGACTACTGCAACTCCATCCTCTCTGCTCTCTCCAGCCGCCGCCTAGCTCCTTTACAATCCATAATGAATGGTTCTGCCAGGCTCATCTATCTTACATACGTCTCTGCCAATCCCTTCACTGGCTTCCTCTTGCCTCCAGGATTAAACACAAAATTCTCACTCTGACACACAAAGCCCTCAATTGCATTGCTCCCCCCTACATCTCAGACCTTGTCTCCAGATACTCTCCCTCCCGTCCCCTTTGCTCCGCTCATGATCTCCTCCTCTCTTGTTACCTCCTCACATTCCTGTTTACAAGATTTCTCCAGACTGGCTCCCATCTTATGGAACTCTCTGCCTCGCTCCACAAGAATCTCCCCTAATTTTAAAAGCTTCAAGTGCTCCCTGAAGACTCTACTATTCAGGGACGCATACAACCTACACTAACCTTCCTATCGCCACTGCTATCCCCTTAAACCCCAAAGCATGTAAGCCTATGAGCCCAGCTGTTTGTAGTCCACCTTCATAAGAGCAGACTACAACAGTGCAACTCTCAGCAGGACCCTCTACCCATTTGATCCCTGTAATTGTGTTTTATATACCACCTATGTTCATAGCGCTGCGGTACCTGTTGGCGTTCTACAAATACCTGATAATAATAATAATAATATGTAAAAGTGAGAAAAGTAAGCATTAAAGGGAAACTTAACCCAATTTTTTTTCATGATTCAGATAAACCATGCAATTTTAAGCAACTTTTTAATTTACTCCTATTATCAGTTTTTCTTCTTTCTCTTGGAATCTTTTTTGAAAAAGCAGGAATGTAAATCTTAGAGCTGACCCATTTTTGGTTCAGCACCTGGATAGCGCTTGCTGATTGGTGGCTTTAATGTTTTGCAAAAAATAAAATCCCTGATGAATATATTTATCATATGTCCCTGTATTTGGGCCAAGTAAAGTTACCGTTAAATGTGCCCACAGCTCTCAGCAATCTGTAGTAGCTGAAGCTTACATAATTTGCTTTTTGCTTAAAGGACCAGTCAACACAGTAAATTTGAAATAGCACTTAGTATGAACTTCAAATGAATAGTAGATTTTTTTTTCTGACAATTTTAAAAGTTATGTCTATTTCCACTCCCCCTGTACCATGTGACAGTCATCAGCCAATCACAAATGCATACGCGTACCATGTGACAGCCATCAGCCAATCACAAATGCATATACACTTATTCTGTGAATTCTTGCACATGCTCAGTAGGAGCTGGTGACTCAAAACGTTTATATATAAAAAGACTGTGCACTTTTTTTTAATTGAAGTAAATTGAAAAGTTGTTTAAAATTGCATGCTCTGTCTGAAGCATGAAAGTTTAATTTTGACTTGAGTGTCCCTTTAAATCTATTTATGAATGATTATAAATAACACTGATGCATTATCCTGTACACTGTGTGCAGAATTATTAGGCAAATGTGTATTTTGACCACATCATCCTCTTTATGCATGTTGTCTTACTCCAAGCTGTATAGGTTCGAAAGCCTACTACCAATTAAGCATATTAGGTGATGTGCATCTCTGTAATGAGAAGGGGTGTGGTCTAATGACATCAACACCCTATATCAGGTGTGCATAATTATTAGGCAACTTCCTTTCCTTTGGCAAAATGGGTCAAAAGAAGGACTTGACAGGCTCAGAAAAGTCAAAAATAGTGAGATATCTTGCAGAGGGATGCAGCACTCTTAAAATTGCAAAGCTTCTGAAGCGTGATCATTGAACAATCAAGCGTTTCATTCAAAATAGTCAACAGGGTTGCAAGAAGCGTGTGGAAAAACCAAGGCGCAAAATAACTGCCCATGAACTGAGAAAAGTCAAGCGTGCAGCTGCCAAGATGCCACTTGCCACCAGTTTGGCCATATTTCAGAGCTGCAACATCACTGGAGTGCCCAAAAGCACAAGGTGTGCAATACTCAGAGACATGGCCAAGGTAAGAAAGGCTGAAAGACGACCACCACTGAACAAGACACACAAGCTGAAACGTCAAGACTGGGCCAAGAAATATCTCAAGACTGATTTTTCTAAGGTTTTATGGACTGATGAAATGAGAGTGAGTCTTGATGGGCCAGATGGATGGGCCCGTGGCTGGATTGGTAAAGGGCAGAGAGCTCCAGTCCGACTCAGACGCCAGCAAGGTGGAGGTGGAGTACTGGTTTGGGTTGGTATCATCAAAGATGAGCTTGTGGGGCCTTTTCGGGTTGAGGATGGAGTCAAGCTCAACTCCCAGTCCTACTGCCAGTTTCTGGAAGACACCTTCTTCAAGCAGTGGTACAGGAAGAAGTCTGCATCCTTCAAGAAAAACATGATTTTCATGCAGGACAATGCTCCATCACACGCGTCCAAGTACTCCACAGCGTGGCTGGCAAGAAAGGGTATAAAAGAAGAAAATCTAATGACATGGCCTCCTTGTTCACCTGATCTGAACCCCATTGAGAACCTGTGGTCCATCATCAAATGTGAGATTTACAAGGAGGGAAAACAGTACACCTCTCTGAACAGTGTCTGGGAGGCTGTGGTTGCTGCTGCACGCAATGTTGATGGTGAACAGATCAAAACACTGACAGAATCCATGGATGGCAGGCTTTTGAGTGTCCTTGCAAAGAAAGGTGGCTATATTGGTCACTGATTTGTTTTTGTTTTGTTTTTGAATGTCAGAAATGTATATTTGTGAATGTTGAGATGTTATATTGGTTTCACTGGTAAAAATAAATAATTGAAATGGGTATATATTTGTTTTTTGTTAAGTTGCCTAATAATTATGCACAGTAATAGTCACCTGCACACACAGATATCCCCCTAAAATAGCTATAACTAAAAACAAACTAAAAACTACTTCCAAAAATATTCAGCTTTGATATTAATGAGTTTTTTGGGTTCATTGAGAACATGGTTGTTGTTCAATAATAAAATTAATCCTCAAAAATACAACTTGCCTAATAATTCTGCACTCCCTGTATAATCAGTAAAACATATAAAATCATTTCATGTCTTTAGACATATAATAGGCTGTGATATATAAAGCACAAGACAAAACTAGAGAAAAAGGTTTAGGTTACATTATGTGTAAAGTCTTATGGTCACACCTTTGCTTCTTGTAGACTAATGGACTATGCAGAAAACTGTAAATTGCCCATGTCTAACATCTGAAGTGCATTTCCTTGTCTGTGTTACTCTGCTCCTTCTCACATCTGCTTCCCATTACCCTGTCATCTCACACCTCCCCTCACCTTACTGCTAACCCCCCAGAACTTCACCCTGTTATTACAGCATTACAATCTGTAAATGCCCTACAATATAATACTGAATACTTAAGGAATGTTGTGCAGAATTTGTAATTTACTATTAAAAATATATATATTAAAAAAACACATGTAACACATTTTGCATTAAAGGGATAATCTACTACAATATTTAGTGCAGTTTCATAGATCCGACATACCTTTGTATGGAATTGCTACATTTTAAAGACCTCCTATGGCTCTATGCATTACACATATGCTCCAGAAAAAAGTAACACTGTGAATGTACTACTCTATTGGATTACTGGCAGCTAAAGTAGAAAATAAAATCCACTGCCTTATGTGTTACTGGCAACTAAGGGGGGTAACATAATATTCACAGCATTATGTGTTACTGGTAGCTAAGGGGGGGGGGGGGGTAAAAAAAATATTTACTGCCTTATGTGTTTCTGGCAATCTTGGGGTGTAAAACACTGCTCAGGTATTTTGCCCTAAAATGTATTTTTAATAGCAGCAAAGGAGATAAAGTCACTGCTAAGTAATTTGGAGTGGGCTTGGTTGAAGTTATGGTAGAGCTTTAGAAAGGGGCCACTGTGTGATATGACAAACCACCATAGCCCAGTCACCTGCAGGTCTTCCTCTATTTTTGTGAAGGACAACTGGCAACCTTATTGGTGAGTATATTCATTGTGTGCCTTGTCAAGCTATATACTTCAAAGAAGCTTACAAATGACCATTTAGATTATATTTGTATCTACTGTAAGTTTGGTGATTACAAAAATTCATTTTATACAACGCGTTTCACGTTATGTCACAGTGAACTCTACTCTACTGGAAACTCACCAAGAGCAGTGTGTTAGCCACAGCCCCACATTGCTAAAATTCTGCTGTCCTTCCTGAAGGACAAACATAAAATAAGCAGTTTTGTTCATGTAGTCACACAAATGATTTTGCTAACATTTGTATTGGTGTGTATATAAATACATTACATCTACAAACTGTTAATTAACACCAAAGACTAGCACTGCCGGCACTAAAACAATTAATAATCAGAGGTCTGTGAACTTCAGAATTAAATCCACAAATCATAATGATGGTGCCAGAGGCTTCCATAATGTTGTAAATTCATCAATATGGCAGAAGCCCAGACATTTCCCAGCTACAAAATTTGTGATCATTTGGGCTTTGACCCAGTCACTAACAAGATTGTCACTTTAGTGAAGATAGAATGAGAAATTAATTCTAGTGTCTCCAGGCATATATTATTAAAAGAAATCTGTGCAACTGTTTGAACCTTGAGTGGAACGGTTTCTATGGGACAGAAGAAAAGATTGAAGTGAGCTCTCTCTTCAGTACAGACTTCCTCACACATAGACCCTGTTTACTATCTAACTAATATTAAACAATAAAGAAAAGGTTATAGCTTCAGAAAAAAATATTTAATAAAAGGCAAATGTTTTAAAAACATAATACTTAGAAACATTGATTTTAACAAATGTCAAAATTTCTTTACAAATCCCTGCCCCTGTATCACGTGACAGCCATCAGCCAAAGATTGAACTGTGAACTCTTGCATATGCTCAGTAGGAAATGATGCCTCAGAAAGTGTGTACATGAAAAACTGTGCTCAATTTTCACATTCTATCTGAATCAAGAAATTTTACATTTGAAATTAGTTCCTCTTTTGCTGGAAAAATATGTAATATTTTGTAAAGCTAGAGAAGTCCAGGGATATACCTATTAAAACACTCAAGTACATGGTTTTCATATTATGCTTTGCTTTGACTAATTGGGAGCTAAATTTAAATGATATTGTTAACTTCTCTAACCAATCACCTTGTAGCTGGGTTGGGCAAATGGTGATATACTTAATTATGCAGACTACCCTCTAGCCCAGGGTTGGGAAATTATTGGCCATCCAGATGTTATGGACTACATCTCCCATAATGCTCTTTCAGCCATAATGCTGGCAAAGCATTATGGGAGATGTAGTCCATAACATCTGGAAGGCCGATAGTTGCCCACCCCTGCTTTAGCCTCTCGAGGAGTGAGCAGAGCACAATTTGCAGAGATAGATTAAATTAAAAGCAGGCAAAATAAATACACAATGCACTATTTTTCTTGTGTTTTACTTTGACTAATTCAAATTTTTATATGTATGTCATTTTGAGATATTTCCGTTTTAAAGAGAAACTTATGTAAAGATATGTATAAAAAACTTAAAAATAAAGGATTATGGGAAACATAACATTTGCAATCTTTAGTAAAATCATGTATTAAGTTTATTTAAACTAAAGGTAAACTTAGATGAATGAAAGCCCGTTTTTTTTTTTTTTTTTGTTTGTTTTTTTTTAAATACTATTAAAACAGGGGCACTTTCATTCATCAAAATTTAGAAAGCAGCCTTTTTGATTAAAAACATACCTTTGTTTTTTCACAGCCAGAGCAGTTTCCTCCACCCGGAGATCCTCTCTTCACACGTCATCAATGACTAATCAAGCTTCCTCCAATCACGGCATGGCCTCAGGCAATGACTACCCTGGGGGGAAAGCTGGATTAGTCATTGATGACTTGTGAAGAGAGGATCTCCGGGTGGGGGAAGCTGCTCTGGCTGTGCAAAGAAGAGAGGTAAGTTTTTAATCAAAACGGCTGCTTTGTAAACTTTGATGAATGAAAGTGCCCCTGTTTTTAATAGTGTTTTTTTAAAAACAGGCTTTCATTCATCAAAGTTTACCTTCACTTTAAGAATAAATATTGCCTATCTTAAGAAATGAGCAATCAAAGAATGGCTGAACTCTGCTCTTCATATATATTCATTAAATGATGGCTACTATATTGTTTATATATTAAGTGCAAATATAAATTAATGTTACAAAAATCTGATGCATTAAAAATACACCTGTATGTGATTTTACATTTGCCTTTTATTTAAAGTAATAGTATATATTTAGGTAAATACATACGTATTAAAAATTTAGTTAAAGTGATGGTAAATCACTTGTAGCATTTTTGACACTAGGA
>NC_069502.1:908785403-908802903 GCF_027579735.1 Bombina bombina | reverse complement strand
CTTTTGTGTGTATTTATTGCAGCTAAAGTAGGGACTCTTTAAGCAGAACAAAAATGTCTCAGTGTGATACTGTGAGTGTGTGAGAGACACTGTGTGATAGTGAGACTATGTGTGTGACACTGTGTGTATGTGTGAGTGACAGTGTGTGTATGTGTGAGAGAGTGTAAGACACTGTGTGTATGTGAGACACTGTGTGACTGACACTGTGTGCGTCTATGTTTGACACTGTGAGACACTATGACACTGTATGTGTGACACTATGTGTGACTGTGACACTGTGCGTATGTGAGAGTGACACTATGGGTGTGTTACAGATACTGTGTGAGACACTGTGTGTGTGACACTATTTGTGAATGTGACACTGCGTGTATGTGTGATACTGTGTATGTGTGAGTGACAGTGTGTGTGTGAGACACTGTGTTTGTGACACTGTGTGTGAATGTGTGACACTGTGTATGTGTGAGTGATAGTGTGTGTGAGACACTGTTTGTGACACTGTGTGTGTATGTGTGACACTGTGTGTGACACTGTGTATGTGTGAGTGACACTGTGTGAATGTGTGAGAGACAGTGTGAGACACTGTGTGACTGTGACACTATATGTGACACTGTGTGTATATGTGAAATTGTGTGTGTGAGCCACAGCCAGTGTGTGTATATGTCACAGCCAGCCAGTGTGTGTCACAGCCAGGTGGTGTCTGCTTGTGTGTATAAAATACAGTGTGTGTGTATTTGGATCTGAGATTCAGCACAGCAGGTCAATTGTGAAGATGTACAGCGCAGGTAGCACATAGAGGACACATGAAGCAGTCAGTGGATTCTGCTTGGTAGTGCCTGGGTGAGTTCTTTAGAGGCGTGCAAACTACAACTCTTTCTGCATTTAAGGTCGGCCTCAGACTTAGCAGCAGTAGCCTATACCAGGGGTTCTTAAACCAGTCCTCAGGACCCCACAACCAGTCCAGGATTTTGATATTTCCCAGGTGTGTCTAAGGTGTTTAAAAAAACAAAACAAAAACACAATTTAGACACAACTGGGTAATCCCTAAATCCTGGACAGGTTGTAGGGTCCTGAGGACTGGTTTAAGAACCACTGGCCTATACGACATAGTGTTTAACTGCATACTGTGTTAACATTATTTACAAACTCTCTTCCTACAGGTGGTCCCCTTAATGTATCCAGGTTTGTAGCAACACTGGTTACCTTAAGGGGACCACCTGTAGAAAGAGACTGTGTACATAATGTTAACACTTTATGCAGTCATTAATTACAAAAAAAAAAAACATGTCTCCCACAGTTTTTGAGTGTTTAGAGTATTATAAAATTGCTATAATTTTTTATGTTATTTATGCCACAATTTACCCATACCAAATGCCTCCCCTTTTCCCTTTCTCTCCCTTCTCTCTCTCTACTTTCCCTCTCTTTCCACCTTTCTTCTCTCTTTCCCACCCTTCTCTCCCTTCTTCCCCTCCCTTATCTTGCTTCTTCCTCTCCTTTTCTCCTCTTCCCTTATTTCTTTCCCTCCCTTCTCTCGTCTAACACAAACACACCTACTTATGCCTTCCTACACCGCATCTCTCTCCTCACATAATCTTATAATCTTTGGAGGCATATCCGCCTAAAAGGAGATGAGTACCCTACAAATCCACATCAATTTGTTTCAGCTCCATGCTTGTTGTAATTGTCTATTTTATATATATATATATATATATATATATATATATATATATATAGAGAGAGAGAGAGAGAGATAGATAGAGAGATAGAGAGATAGATAGATAGATAGATAGATTTATTGGTTAAATTTCCAGGGTGCATGCAGATAATCATAATAGAAAAACAAAAACACGATTGCACTTGCTGGACTTTAAATTACAGGTGCTTTTAATGTTAAAGGCTCCTGTAATTTAAAGTCCAGCGAGTGCAAACCTGTTTTTGTTTTTTTATATAGATAGAGATATATATATATATTCCCTTAATGACCTGACCATTTTTAAATTTTCTTACCGTTGAGGACCAGGGCTATTTTTACATTTCTGCTGTGTTTAGCTGTAATTTTCCTCTTACTCATTTACTGTACCCACACATATTATTTACCGTTTTTCTCGCCATTAAAGGGACAGTCTAGTCCAAAACAAACTTTCATGATTCGGATAGGGCATGTAATTTTAAACAATTTTCCAATTTACTTCTATCACCAATTTTGCTTTGTTCTCTCGGTATTCTTAGTTGAAAGCTAAACCTAGGAGGTTCATATGCTAATTTCTAAGCCAGGGGTGTCAAACTTGCGGCCCGCGGGCCTCATGCGGCCCTCAACCTAATTTTGTGTGGCCCACGCCACCTCCATGAAAAATATTAATTATAATATGCTTATTACTTAAAGAGCGAGTGTGCTTACTGTTAGGGATGCACATACATTAAAACATACGTTATTAAAAAGAAAAAGACAGATAAGTGCATAATGATTTCTTTAACACATGCAGTTCATTACTATGGTAGCACTGATTTCCCACATCATTTCTGTCCATTCCTTTCCATCATTTTCTCTTTAACTAAAATCACATTCTTTATATATATTTCTATGTATTTATTTTATTTTATGTACAACAGGTATGTCTATCACTATTATAAACAGTGGGTCGCAGGTGGAATGTTTGTGTCACCTTCTTAAAAGCATTAGAGCGCATTTCCTCAAGCCAGAGTAAGTTAATTAGGAGTTACAGAACACAATGTTTTGAAATGTATACAGTTATAGCAAATGCCACTGCACTGTTTAGCAATGACAAGATATGTAGGTAGTGTGCGGCCCACGTGGGTTGTATTTGTATGTAAAATGGCCCGCGACTAAAATGAGTTTGACACCCCTGTTCTAAGCCCTTGAAGGCCGCCTCTTATCTCAGGGCATTTTGACAGTTTTTCACCACTAGAGGGTGATAGTTCATGTGTTTCATATAGATAACACTGTGCTCACGCAGGTGGAGTTCCTAGATGCCAGCACTGATTGGATAAAATGCAAGTCTGTCAAAAGGGCAGTTTGCAGAGGCTTAATTACAAGGTAATCACAGAGGTAAAAAGTGTATTAATATAACTGTGTTGGTTATGCAAAATTAGGGAATGGGTAATAAAGGGATTATCTACCTTTTAAAACAATAAATATTCTGGTGTAGACTGCCCTTTTAAATGGACTTTCTAAAGATGCCATTATTTTTATCATATCTTATAATTTATTATTAAAAAATATATAAAATATTATGAAAAAAATAAAAAAACACACTTTTTCTAACTTTGACCCCCAAAACCTGTTGCACATCTACAACCACCAAAAAAAAACCTTTGCTGAATAGTTTCTAAATTTTGTCCTGAGTTTAGAAATACCAATCTTTACATGTTCTTTGCTTTTTTTGCAAGTTATAGGGCAATAAGTACAAGTAGCACTTTGCTATTTCCAAACCTTTTAAAAATTAGCAATAGTTACATTGTAACATTGATATCTGTCCCTGAATAACCCTTCACATGTATATATTTTTAGTAGAAAACCCAAAGCATTGATCTAGGTCCATTTTGGTATATTTCATGCCACCATTTCACTGCCAAATGCGATAAAATAAAAAAAATTGTAAACTTTTTCACAAACTTTAGGTTTCTTACTGAAATTGTTTACAAACAGCTTGTGCAATTATGGCACAAATGGTTGTAAATGCTTCTCTGGGATCACCTTTGTTCAGAAATAGCAGACATATATGGATTTGGCATTGCATTTTGGTAATTAGAAGGCCGCTAAATGCCGCTGCGCACCACACATGTATTATGCCCAGCAGTGAATGTGTTAATTAGGTAGCTTGTAGGGTTAATTTTAGCTTTAGTGTAGAGATCAGCCTTCCACCTGACACATCCCACCCCCGGATCCCTCCCTGACCCCTCTCAAACAGCTCTCATATATGAGGGGTAGGTGCTGACTTTTGTCTCCCTGCACAGATCAGGACAACTGTTTTATAATTATTCATAACTAATGAGGAACTAAACTTTATAAGACTTTATTAACAATAACATAAATCAATAATTGAAAGAAAGAAATTTTCTTACAATTGAGATTTTTAAGATTATCTATATTATAATAATCACTCACAGTAGAAAAGAATCACAATTAAAAAGCAAACAGAATGCCACTAGAAAGCTATAACTACTAGGTATAGGAACTGATGTTGGTCCGCCTACAATAAATGTCCCCTGCATTTCTGGCTGAGGTAAAAAAAACTGCACTGTGCAAATTGAAATGCTAACTGACAAATATTAAACGTGCACTACTAAACTGTAATACAAGAAAACAGCTAGCTGGACAAGAAGAAAGCTGTGGGCGGAGCTTAGTGGCCATTTTCAGTTGCTAACAAACAATTATTATTTGAACGTTTCATGTACTTCTTGCAAGCTTATAGATGTGGAACCCATAGCAAGATGCTTGTCTGGTATGTAACAGTAAGTATTAAAGAATAAGTACTAGGTCTAGACTGTCCCTTTAAGAACTAAGTTCAAACTCCATGGTGGAGCAACAGTTTTAAACACAGGCTTGATCCTAGCTAAAGCCTGACAAAAAGCTTGAACGTCCGGAACTTCTGACAGACGTTTGTGTAAAAGAATGGACAGAGCTGAAATCTGTCCCTTTAAGGAACTAGCGGATAAACTCTTTTCTAAACCTTCTTGTAGAAAAGACAATATCCTCGGAATCCTAACCTTACTCCATGAGTAATTCTTGGATTCGCACCAATATAAGTATTTGCGCCATATCTTATGGTAAATCTTTCTGGTAACAGGCTTCCTAGCCTGTATTAAGGTATCAATAACCGACTCAGAAAAACCACGTTTTGATAAAATCAAGCGTTCAATTTCCAAGCAGTCAGCTTCAGAGAAATTAGATTTTGATGTTTGAAGGGACCCTGAATCAGAAGGTCCTGTTTCAGAGGTAGAGACCAAGGTGGACAGGATGACATGTCCACTAGATCTGCATACCAAGTCCTGCGTGGCCATGCAGGCGCTATTAGAATCACTGATGCTCTCTCCTGTTTGATTCTGGCAATCAATCGAGGAAGCATCGGGAAGGGTGGAAACACATAAGCCATCCCGAAGGTCCAAGGTGCTGTCAAAGCATCTATCAGAACCGCTCCCGGATCCCTGGATCTGGACCCGTAACGAGGAAGCTTGGCGTTCTGTCGAGACGCCATGAGATCTATCTCTGTTTTGCCCCAACGTCGAAGTATTTGGGCAAAGACCTCCGGATGAAGTTCCCACTCCCCCGGATGAAAAGTCTGACGACTTAAGAAATCCGCCTCCCAGTTCTCCACTCCCGGGATGTGGATTGCTGACAGGTGGCAAGAGTGAGACTCTGCCCAGCGAATTATCTTTGATACTTCCATCATTGCTAGGGAGCTTCTTGTCCCTCCCTGATGGTTGATGTAAGCTACAGTCGTGATGTTGTCCGACTGAAACCTGATGAACCCCCGAGTTGTTAACTGGGGCCAAGCCAGAAGGGCATTGAGAACTGCTCTCAATTCCAGAATGTTTATTGGTAGGAGACTCTCCTCCTGATTCCATTGTCCCTGAGCCTTCAGAGAATTCCAGACAGCGCCCCAACCTAGTAGGCTGGCGTCTGTTGTTACAATTGTCCAGTCCGGCCTGCTGAATGGCATCCCCCTGGACAGATGTGGCCGAGAAAGCCACCATAGAAGAGAATTTCTGGTCTCTTGATCCAGATTCAGAGTAGGGGACAAGTCTGAGTAATCCCCATTCCACTGACTTAGCATGCACAATTGCAGCGGTCTGAGATGTAGGCGTGCAAAGGGTACTATGTCCATTGCCGCTACCATTAAGCCGATCACCTCCATGCATTGAGCTACTGACGGGTGTTGAATGGAATGAAGGACACGGCATGCATTTTGAAGCTTTGTTAACCTGTCTTCTGTCAGGTAAATCTTCATTTCTACAGAATCTATAAGAGTCCCCAAGAAGGGAACTCTTGTGAGTGGAAAGAGAGAACTCTTCTTTTCGTTCACCTTCCATCCATGCGACCTTAGAAATGCCAGTACTAACTCTGTATGAGACTTGGCAGTTTGAAAGCTTGAAGCTTGTATCAGAATGTCGTCTAGGTACGGAGCTACCGAAATTCCTCGCGGTCTTAGTACCGCCAGAAGAGCACCCAGAAACTTTGTGAAGATTCTTGGAGCCGTAGCCAATCCGAATGGAAGAGCTACAAACTGGTAATGCCTGTCTAGAAAGGCAAACCTTAGATACCGGTAATGATCTTTGTGAATCGGTATGTGAAGGTAAGCATCCTTTAAATCCACTGTGGTCATGTACTGACCCTTTTGGATCATGGGTAAAATTGTCCGAATAGTTTCCATTTTGAACGATGGAACTCTTAGGAATTTGTTTAGGATCTTTAAATCCAAGATTGGCCTGAAAGTTCCCTCTTTTTTGGGAACCACAAACAGATTTGAGTAAAACCCTTGTCCTTGTTCCGACCGCGGAACCGGATGGATCACTCCCATTAATAAAAGATCTTGTACGCAGCGTAGAAACGCCTCTTTCTTTATTTGGTTTGTTGACAACCTTGACAGATGAAATCTCCCTCTTGGGGGAGAGGATTTGAAGTCCAGAAGGTATCCCTGAGATATGATCTCTAACGCCCAGGGATCCTGGACATCTCTTGCCCAAGCCTGGGCGAAGAGAGAAAGTCTGCCCCCCACTAGATCCGTTCCCGGATCGGGGGCCCTCAATTCATGCTGTCTTAGGGGCAGCAGCAGGTTTCCTGGCCTGCTTGCCCTTGTTCCAGGACTGGTTAGGTCTCCAGCCTTGTCTGTAGCGAGCAACAGCTCCTTCCTGTTTTGGTGCAGAGGAAGTTGATGCTGCTCCTGCTTTGAAATTACGAAAGGAACGAAAATTAGACTGTCTAGCCTTAGGTTTGGCTCTGTCTTGAGGCAGGGCATGGCCTTTACCTCCTGTAATGTCAGCGATAATTTCTTTCAACCCAGGCCCGAATAAGGTCTGCCCTTTGAAAGGTATATTAAGCAATTTAGATTTAGAAGTAACGTCAGCTGACCAGGATTTTAGCCACAGTGCTCTGCGCGCCTGAATGGCGAATCCGGAATTCTTAGCCGTAAGTTTAGTTAAATGTACTATGGCATCCGAAATAAATGAGTTAGCTAACTTAAGGGCTTTAAGCTTGTGTGTAATCTCATCTAATGGAGCTGATTCAAGTGTCTCTTCCAGAGACTCAAACCAAAATGCTGCTGCAGCCGTGACAGGCGCAATGCATGCAAGAGGTTGCAATATAAAACCTTGTTGAACAAACATTTTCTTAAGGTAACCCTCTAACTTTTTATCCATTGGATCTGAAAAGGCACAGCTATCCTCCACCGGGATAGTGGTACGCTTAGCTAAAGTAGAAACTGCTCCCTCCACCTTAGGGACCGTTTGCCATAAGTCCCGTGTGGTGGCGTCTATTGGAAACATCTTTCTAAATATCGGAGGGGGTGAGAACGGCACACCGGGTCTATCCCACTCCTTAGTAACAATTTCAGTAAGTCTCTTAGGTATAGGAAAAACGTCAGTACTCGACGGTACCGCAAAATATTTATCCAACCTACACATTTTCTCTGGTATTGCAACTGTGTTACAATCATTCAGAGCCGCTAACACCTCCCCTAGTAATACACGGAGGTTTTCCAGCTTAAATTTAAAATTTGAAATATCTGAATCCAGTTTGTTTGGATCAGAACCGTCACCCGCAGAATGAAGCTCTCCGTCCTCATGTTCTGCAAATTGTGACGCAGTGTCTGACATGGCCCTAATATTATCAGCGCACTCTGTTCTCACCCCAGAGTGATCACGCTTACCTCTTAGTTCTGGTAATTTAGCCAAAACTTCAGTCATAACAGTAGCCATATCCTGTAATGTGATTTGTAATGGCCGCCCAGATGTACTCGGCGCTACAATATCACGCACCTCCCGAGCGGGAGATGCAGGTACTGACACGTGAGGCGAGTTAGTCGGCATAACTCTCCCCTCGTTGTTTGGTGAAATATGTTCAATTTGTACAGATTGACTTTTATTTAAAGTAGCATCAATGCAGTTAGTACATAAATTTCTATTGGGCTCCACTTTGGCTTTAGCACATATAGCACAGATATCTTCCTCTGAATCAGACATGTTTAACACACTAGCAAATAAACTAGCAACTTGGAAATACTTTTCAAGTAATTTACTATAATATGAAAACGTACTGTGCCTATAAGAAGCACAGAAAAAGTTATGACAGTTGAAAATTAATAAACTGAAAAGTTATAGCATCAAATCTTTGTAAAAAACACAATTTTAGCAAAGGATTGCTCCCATTAGCAAAGGATAACTAACCCTGATAGCAGAAAAAAAATACAGAAATAAACGTTTTTTATCACAGTCAACTACAATCTCACAGCTCTGCTGTGAGTGATTTCCTCCCTCAAAACAAGTTTTGAAGACCCCTGAGTTCTGTAGAGATGAACCGGATCATGCAGGGAAGACAATAAACTTCTGACTGAATTTTTTGATGCGTAGCAAAAGCGCCAAAAAAGGCCCCTCCCCCTCACACACAACAGTGAGAGAGATCAGTAAACTGTCATAAATTAAATAAAACGACTGCCAAGTGGAAAAAAATAGTGCCCAAAACATTTTTTCACCCAGTACCTCAGAAAATTAAACGATTTTACATGCCAGCAAAAAACGTTTAACATTAAATAAATTAAGTGTTATTAAAAAGCCTGTTGCTAGTCCCTGCAAATTAGGCTAAAGTCTTATGCATACAGTATAATTCCAGTGAAGTGCCATTCCCCAGAATACTGAAGTGTAAAATATACATACATGACAGCCTGATACCAGTTGCTGCTACTGCATTTAAGGCTGAGTTTACATTATATCGGTATGGCAGAATTTTCTCATCAATTCCATTGTCCGAAAATAATAAGCTGCTACATACCGCTTTGCAGATTAATCTGCCCGCTGTCCCCTGATCTGAAGTTTACCTCTCCTCAGATGGCCGAGAAACAGCAATATGATCTTAACTACGCCGGCTAAAATCATAGAAAAAACTCAGGTAGATTCTTCTTCAAATTCTACCAGAGAAGGAATAACACACTCCGGTGCTATTATAAAATAACAAACTTTTGATTGAAGGTATGAAACTAAGTATAATCACCACAGTCCTCTCACACATCCTATCTATTCGTTGGGTGCAAGAGAATGACTGGAGGTGACGTAGAGGGGAGGAGCTATATAGCAGCTCTGCTGGGTGAATCCTCTTGCACTTCCTGTTGGGGAGGAGTTAATATCCCAGAAGTAATGATGACCCGTGGACTGACCACACTTAACAGGAGAAAAGAGAAAGAAGAGAAAAAAAGAGAGAAAGAGAGAGAGAGATAGAGAAAGAGAGAGAGAGAGAGAAAGAAAGAGAGAGAGAGAAATATTATAGTCATTCCAATTACTAGTGGGATATTCAACTCCTGGCCAGCAGGAGGAGGCAAACGCACCCCAAACTGTTAAGTGTAACTTCCCTCTTACCCATAACCCCCAGTCATTCAGCTGCAGGAAAATGGAAAAAGAAGAAACACAAGGGTATAGGGGTGCCTGAGGTTTACTCAAAAAACTTCCAAATTATAATTAAAAAGAGAGCGTGGTCGTGGACTCTCCATGTCCGGAAATAAATCAGGTAAGCATAAATTTTGTTTTCTGTCCTAAAACATGGAGAGTCCACGACATCATTCCAATTACTAGTGGGAACCAATACCCAAGCTAGAGGACACGGAATGATCAGGGAGGGAGAAAAAGGCAGGAGGACCTAAACAGAAGGGACCACCACTTGAAGAACCTTTCTCCCAAAAGAGGCCTCAGCCGAGGCAAAAGTATCAAATTTGTAGAATTTGGAAAAAGTATGCAAAGAAGACCATGTAGCCGCCTCTCAAAACTGTTCCACAGAAGCTTTATTTTTGAAAGCCAAAGAAGAGGAGACAGCAATAGAGGAATGAGTAGTAATCCTCTCAGGAGGCTGCTGTCCAGCAGTCTCATAAGCCAAACGAATCATACTTCTTAACCAGAGGGAAAGAGTAGTAGAAGTGTCCTTCTGACCCTTACGCTTTCCAGAGAAAACAACAAACAGGGCAGAAGTTTGCAGAAAATCTTTAGCTTGTAGGTAAAACTTTAGAGCACGCACAACATCCAAGTTATGCAAAATACGATCCTTATGAGAAGAAGGATTAGGACAAAAAGAAGGAACAACAATCTCCTGATTAATGTTTCGATTCGACACTACCTTAGGGAGAAATCCCAACTTAGTACGAAGGACCGCCTTATCTGCTTGAAAAATAAGGTACGGGGAATCACACTGCAGAGCCAAAAGCTCCGAAACTCTGTGAGCGGAAAAAATAGCAAGGAGAAATAAAACCTTCCAAGATTACAACTTTATATCAACAATATGCATTGGCTCAAACGGAGCCTGCTAACAAACTTTAAGAACTAGGTTAAGGCTCCAAGGAGGAGCAAGAGGTTTAAACACAGGCCTAATTCTGACCAGAGCCTGAACAAAGGCTTGAACATCTGGCAAATCCGCCAGACGTTTGTGCAAAAGAAAAGACAGAGCAGAAATCTGACCCTTCAGAGTACCAACTGACAAACCTTTTTCCAGGCCATCCTCAAGAAAGGATAATATATGGGGAATCCTCACCTGGCTCCAGGAGAAACCTTTAGATTTGCACCAATAAAGATATTTACGCCATACCTTATGGTAAATCTGACAGGGACCAGTGGATCCAGCTGCAGGGCAGATAACAGCTACTCAGGTGTGACCGGTACTTCACTCCCTGTCCGGGACCTGTAATAAAAGAAAGAACAGAGTAACCAACCCTGGCTTTCTGCAAAGGGGTAGCTTTGCTGGGGTGCTCTATGCCTCCTCCTGCTGGCCAGGAGTTGAATATCCCACTAGTAATTGGAAAGACATTGTGGACTCTCCATGTCATAGGAAAGAAAGAGAGAGATAGAGAGAAAGAGAGACAAAGAGATAAATATCTATAAATTAAAATTTATATATATATATATATATATATATATATATATATATATATATATATATACACATACACACATACACTAGTCTTGCTCAATGACATAGCTAAACTGTGAACATGAGGGCATATTAATAGACCTAATGGGCGTAGGGTAGAAGAAAAAACAAAACTCTAATCTAATATCTCCCTGATAAAAATTGCCAGAATTCTGCTGCTCAGAAATGACAGTCCACTCTAACTTGTTGAAAGAAAACAAACTTTAAAAAAAAAGTTAAAAAACATTAATGACAATTTTTTTAATAAATTGATGTGACAATCTTACCAGCTTTGACCATGACATAAGATACTTCCCAAAGGGAATCAGCACTAAACACAGTAGAATAACATAACCAATAAATGCAGAATAAAGAGACAATGCAAAAGCACATAGGGCTAGTTTCCATTGAGCTGGTATCCTTTGGAAACTAGTGGACAAAAACATTTATCTCCATTATAGTCTATGGAGAATTTATATGTTACCACCAGTTTCCAAACTTGTCCACCTCAATGGAAACTATCCCTTAGTATGTCTTTCAAATGAGTAGTAAATATTTTTTTCTGACAAATGTAAAAGTTGGTTACGTTTTCCTTCAGCTTTGTGAATCTTGCACATGCTCAGTAGGAGCTCGTGCCTCATAAAGGGTGCATATAAAAACACTGTGCATGTTTAGAACATTGAAGTAAATTGGAAAGTTGATTAAAATTGTGTGCTCTGATACATGAAAGTTTAATTTTGACAGCTTCATAATAAAAAAAATGCTTAAACTTAAAGGGATATGAAAAAAAAACAAAAACAATTTTCTTTCTGTCAAGATTCAGATAGAGCATACAATTTTAAACAACTTTCCATTCTACTTTTATTATTAAATTTGCGTCAATCTCTTGGTATCCATAGTTAAAAAGCAGCAATGCATCACTGGGAGCTAGCTGAATATACTGGGCCCCATTTACCAAACGCCGGGGGACAAGGTTTGCTCCACGGCATTGCGGCGAGCGGGCAGCATTTGCTGACGACAGTTATAGTTGTACAAGCAAATGCTACGGAGCCCCACACCTGCTCTTGCACAAAGATGCTAAGAAGCAAACTAGATAATAGAAGTACATTTGAAAGTTGTTTGAAATTCCATGCTCCAGACTGTCTGAATCATGAAAGTTTTATTGTGAATGTACTGTCCCTTTAGCAAGTGTAGTAAAGTCTGTGCTGTTAACCAATATTTGTAGCAATGTTATACATTGTTGCCATATAGTGCTAAAGACATGTGCAAGATTCAGATCTTAATTATTAAAGGGACAGTCAACATGATTTGTTTTTTATTGTTTAAAAAGACAGATAACTACTTTACTAACCATTCTCCATCTTTGCACAACATACATTGTTATATACCTCTAAACCTCTGCCTGTTTCTAAACTCCTGCAGGCTGCCTCTTATCTCATTGCATTTCATTAGCTTTTCACAGCCATATAGTGCTAGTTCATTTGTGCAATATAGATAACATTATGCTCACTCCTGTATAGTTATGCATGAACCAGCACTAATTGGCTGAAATACAAGTTTTTAAATAGCACTGAGATAAGGGGGCAATCTGTAGAGGCTTAGATACAAAATAATCACAGAGGTAAAATGTATATTAATATAACCATGTTGGTTATACAAAACTGGGGAATGGGCAATAAAGGTATTATCTATCTTTTGAAACAATATTTTTCAATTAGACTGTCCCTTTAACATTAGTTTACAGATGAGCACCACCATCTGCATAATAAAAACACATTACAGTTCAGTCTGACAATGCAGTGGTTAAACATCTAATTGAAGCAGATTCATTTTATTATTCCTCAGCTCAGCAAAACATATCAATGCGACTAATCTTCAGGGACATAATCTGCCCATTAAAGCATCTGTTTCATTACACGATACAGATCCTGTTGATACAAGGGCCATTAATAATAATCTGCAATCACAGAGGCAGCTACATGGCTTCTGTAATGAAACCACACAGCTCACTGATACTCGCAGGACCTCTTGGCTTGTCTCAGCCTCCAAATGGAAATGAACTTTCTGAAAAATGTTTAACATTTCATTACGCTGCGGCCTAGGCCTTCGCCGTCTCATAAATAAAATGCACTACTGCTTTCAGTATATTAAACATCTTTCATTTGTGTGTGTGTTGACATATTTCTTTATTTAACATGAGAATAAAGTATGTAAAGCATGATTTGAGAGAGGCTGGGAAAATGTTTTTTTTTTTTATTCTTCAGCTAAATCCATTAAAAGGGACATTAAAGGACATAAAACAAGTTGGGATCGAGACAAAATAATATAATATGTACTTTAATTACTTTACCTGCAAATGGATACTGCAGTGCCTCGCCATTAACCCTTTCTTTTTAGTTTCTGAATTGTAAAGCTCTAACTCCCCCCACACAATTCCTTTTATGGCTGTATCTAGGTTTATTGTTCTTTAGTTAAAATGCAAAAGTGAATAGGGATTATCTGCTGGAGCACGCCTAGAAGCTGTAAACTCAGTTGAAATACAATGCCTGTGTCTAAACACTGATAAGGGGGGTGGAGTTAGCTGATCCAGGCAGTTTAGCTATGTAATTCATTTTAATTATTTTTGAAAATTATTTTAAAATACTTGCCAGCAATTTTTAAACAATTTTGTTATGCAAACTATTTTAAATGAATTAGCCCTTTTAGGATATGCACAGATCTCAACCTGTTTTATGGCACATCTTCCTTTTGTGTAAAACTTGCAACACTTCCTAGAGAGGCCAAAAAGCAAAATCTGTAAGAAGATTTTCAAAATGCTGCAAAATGCCTATACCTGATATTTGATTTGCAGGTTACAGAATTTGCTTTATAGTCTTTTTAATTCTGTAAAAGTACAATTTTACACAAAGGTGGAAGGTTTTAAAGGGACAGGAAACCCCATAATTTCCTTGATGATTTGGGTAAAACATACTATTGTTATACAACTTTCTAATTTACTTCAATTATCAAATTTCCCTCATTATCTTGTTATCCTTTGCTGAAGGAACAGCTCTGCACTACTGGCAGCTGAACATTGAACACATCTAGTTAGCCAATCACAAGAGACAAATGAGTGCAAGCACCAATCAGCAGCTAGCTCCCACTAGTGTGGGATATGTGCATATTCTTTTTCAACAAGGGATACCAAGAGAACAAAGCACATTTGAAAACATAAGTGAATTTAAAAGTGTCTAAAAATGAAATGCTCTATCTGAATAATGCAAGTTTAATTTTAAACAACTGAATAAAATAATTTTGCACTGAGAGGCAATAAATGGAACTGAAAGGTTACAAAGTTCAGAAACACCCCTTAAATGGATATTAATCAGTAAATAAATGTTAGAAATAATGATCTATTTAATGAAGTATTAGCCTGTGAATAATATGTAGATGTATTTGTATTAGTCCATTAGTCCATTAGTTGGACAGGAAACCCAAAATGTTTCTTTCATGATTCAGATAGAAGATACAATTTTAAACAACTTTCCAATTTACTTCTATTATTTAATTTGCTTCCTTCTCTTGTTATCCTTTGCTGAAAGGTTTATCTAGGTAAGCTCAGGAGCAGCAGAGAACCTAGGTTCTAGCTACTGATTGGTGCCTGCATATATATATATATATATATATATATATATATTGATTGCCATTGGCTCACCCATGTGTTCAGTTAGAAACTATTAGTGCATTGCTGCGTCTTTAACAAATGATAGCAAGAGAATGAAATATGAGTAAATTAGAAAGATGTTTAAAATTGTATTCTCTATAGGAATCATGAAAGAAAAAATTTGGGTTTCATGTCCCTTTAAATATTATGCAAATAAATATATTGTTTCAGTTTCTATTAAGTACTTTAGTTTCTATAAAACAATGGGCATTGCCATGTTGAAACCTAGATTTCTAACAACCATAAATTTTCCCTAATTGGTCAAAATAAAGGAGTTATAAAAGCAAACAGTCAGATTTTCAAGGAGTATATTCCTGATTTGTTTAAACAATGCATGTTTTTGAAAACATTGATTTTTACATGCAGATCATTTGAATTATACTTTATTGCATAGCTAAAAACACTGTGGTATCCCTTTAAGTATTTCCTTGCTTGGGCGTTACAGTAACTCAATCACTGTGATTAATTCACCTGTGCGAATATAGAAAAAATAATTTAACGGTATATAAAACTCAAAATGTCATTCCCAATAAAAGTTTTATTTATGCAAATTAAAAGCAATGCAATATAATTATTTATTTTGCCTGGGTACTGTTTTGTTATTTTTATTTGATAATTGTAGTTTTCCACTCCCCCTACAAAAGGATGCACAGTGAAACATGCCAATTAGTTTGTTCAAGTGGATTGTCTCTAATCTGCAAAACAATAAAAAATTCTGCTAATAACAATTTTGTAAATCCTTCTAAAACATTTATTTTTAATGCAAATATTTTGCTGTGTAGGGATTAAAGGGACAGGGAATCCATTTTTTTTCATGATTCAAATTTACTTCTATTATTAAATTTTCTTTTCTAGGTATTTTTTTATTGATGAAAATACCTAGATATGGTGTGTACATGTCAGGAGACCTATATGGTAGCGGTTTTGCATGAATGCTTTTGAGCACTAGATTGCAAATGACTTTGTACAATGTATAACACTGTATTGTTCAGCAAAGGATACATAAGAACAAAGTAAAGCTGATATAAGAAGACAACTGGAACGTTTTTTTTATTTTTTTATTTATTAATTCCACAATCTATCTGAATCATTAAAAAATTGGTTTAATGTCCCTTTAACTTCTGATCCATAAATAAAAATGTCCCTTTAAAACTGGTCAGTTACGACTCCTGGTAGATTGAAGGTCAGAAACACAGTTATTACCACTCACAGGGGAAATTCAACATACAATCTAGCTAGTCAAACTTTTATGTAATTACATAATATATATATTTTCTTGCTTCAACAACTGTGTGACTGATCCAAAATGTGTTCACAGCCTGGACATATAGCTAGCAGTGAAAGACTGAAAGCAATTTGGATTGAAATATAAATGTCAATCTAACCCTCAACTGACTTAAAATGGGAGTCATATTTTTCCGAGGGCAAAATCAATATTTTTTTGCAACATTCTTCAACAGCATTATGAACTGATTCGTATGCAAGTATTCTTGGCCACAGACGTGGAGGTTATGGATCAAATTTCCTAATTATGCCAACAATAAAAACTGAACCAGATGCATACAGAAAAAAAGGATAATTTTACATAGATATCTTGCAGTTAAATCTAACTTTATTATTATGCAAAGTTCTGTAAAGCACAAAGCTTCAAATATATTCAGCCTATTGGAAACATTTCTATACATTCCCTGCCTTACTCACGGTGCAATATAGTCTGTGCCAAATAATCTAATGAAAGTGGCATATTTAATAAAATATCTTTATGAAAGAATAGATAAATATGACATTTCTAGACACAAAGGATGCTATTAAAAGCAAAACTCATTTAATCATTAAACAAGCCTATATTTCAGCTTTGTTATAGTCGAAATTGTAAATGACCCATACTCTTGCTCATCGTAATAATATAAGGTCAAACAAATAAAAAGATAAAGTGAGGTTCCTTTGGGTTACACATTTCTAGCACAGCTCTGTGTAACACACAAATACATGAAATAATAAAAGAGAAAAAAAACTAAATGAAAATACAATGAACAAGGACAGTGTATATTACACACACCGTATACAGGGAGTGCAGAATTATTAGGCAAGTTGTATTTTTGAGGATTAATTTTATTATTGAACAACAACCATGTTCTCAATGAACCCAAAAAACTCATTAATATCAAAGCTGAATATTTTTGGAAGTAGTTTTTAGTTTGTTTTTAGTTTTAGCTATTTTAGGGGGATATCTGTGTGTGCAGGTGACTATTACTGTGCATAATTATTAGGCAACTTAACAAAAAACAAATATATATCCATTTCAATTATTTATTTTTACCAGTGAAACCAATATAACATCTCAACATTCACAAATATACATTTCTGACATTCAAAAACAAAACAAAAACAAATCAGTGACCAATATAGCCACCTTTCTTTGCAAGGACACTCAAAAGCCTGCCATCCATGGATTCTGTCAGTGTTTTGATCTGTTCACCATCAACATTGCGTGCAGCAGCAACCACAGCCTTCCAGACACTGTTCAGAGAGGTGTACTGTTTTCCCTCCTTGTAAATCTCACATTTGATGATGGACCACAGGTTCTCAATGGGGTTCAGATCAGGTGAACAAGGAGGCCATGTCATTAGATTTTCTTCTTTTATACCCTTTCTTAACAGCCACGCTGTGGAGTACTTGGA